>NW_007231750.1:437541-442926 GCF_000164805.1 Carlito syrichta | reverse complement strand
GCGGCCACTGCACTCCAGTCTGGGCGACAGAGTGAGACTCCAACTCAAAAAAAACCCCCCCAAAAAAAGAAAAAAAAACACACCTCCCCATGTCTTCCCTCCACACTGGACTGAGCCGCCTCATCAGATACCTGGGCTGCAGCAACAGCATCCTGATCGAATCTCTCAGTTTTAACTCCTGATCTTCCTCCCCATCCATCCTGCACCCAGAAGCCCAAGTGACCTTTTAAAACTCTAACTACTCAAAACCTCCAGTGGCTTCCTGTCACTGGGAATCAAAGCCTTTGTCTTGCAGGGCTGAACATGATTGGGCCCCATCTCCCCAGCCTTATCTCATGACTCCTCCCTTCCTGCACTGCCACCCCTGCCCTGCCCCGCCTCCGTTCACTGCTTCTCTGACACAACAGGCTCTTCCTCACTTCAGAGACTTGGCAGGGAACATCCTTCCCTCACTGTGTAGGTGTCTTCTGGATTTTGCTTCCCCAGAGGTGCTGCCCTGGACCACCCCGCCCTCCATCTCCACCCCCTGCTTTCTCCCTGTAGCCCTCTATCATTTTCTTTCTAACATTTGTCACTCTTTTAAGGTATCTATTTATGTTTCAGGTTGAACAGCTTCACCCATAATATTTTTCTTTCCTCTGCTAGAATGGACTGGGGTAGGTGGGCAGGGACCCTCCACTGTGTCTCTAGAGCTGAGACCCACCCTGGCACACAGTACACCAAGGAACATCTGTTCGTCAGACAAATGAATGAATGAACACATAAACACAAACAGGTTACCCTACAAATGTACTTTTTGAGGTCCAGTGGAATAAGGACAAAACAATGTATGGTCCAAAAATCACTCTGTCCTTCAGAGAAATTATGTGACACGGTCCCCTCATCTTGAAAAGCCCAGCAGGTTTCCCTCCACGAGCTGGTATGCAAAAACCCCATGTGCAAACCCTGCCGAGAGGCATCCCGGGTCAGAGGAAAGGTGTGCAGCTGCAGATGCTCCATGCCTGTGTTTCCTGGGCTATGTCTCCCTAGCCAGGAGCTCCTCTCCTGCCCCAGTCCCGCCCCTCCCCAGGGGTGGTCCCTCCTGTCTGCATCTCCTCAGTATTTCTCTATCCTGGACAGCATCTTCCCCCACCCCCTTTCACATCCTTGCTGCAGCCTCTGCCCAGTTCTCCTGTCCCCTGCAACAGTCACCCCTCTGTTGCAACTGTGGAGGAAGACATGAACCTACCCCAGTCATTGACCCTGCCCCAAAAGAGTGGCTCCTCCAGGGCCATCTGGTAAGGAGACCCTTCCACCAAGACAGGGCTTGCCTATGGGATCCATCAAAGGAGGAGAGGAGGTTGAATAGAAAAGGAAACTCCAGACAGCAGTTCTGTGGACCCCACCGGATGCTGGGGATGGCGTGGGTGGAACTTACTGTTGACCGTTAAGAGGTGTGCTATCCTCACGTACAAGGTGTTGAAGAAAAAGCCAAACCCTGTCAAATACTTAAAGAGGTTTATTCTAAGCCAATATGAGTGACCTTGGCTCTGAGAACGGTCTTAAGGAAGCCCTGAGAAAGCGTTCTTGAAACGGCTGGGTTACAGCTTGGTTTTATACATTTTAGGGAGACAGAAGTCACAGGCAAAGATATAAATCAATACATGTAAGATATACATTGGTTTGGCCTGGAAAGGGGGTGGGGCTTACCAGGTACAGGTGGATTCAAAGACTTTCTGAGTGACCATTAGTTGAAAGAGTTAGGTTCAAGAGCTGAAGTCAGCAGAAAGAAATGCTTGAGCTAAAGTAAAGGAAGCCAAGGCTCTTGTTATGTAGATGAAGACTCTAAGCAGAAGGTTCAGAGAGAATAGATGGCAACTGTCTCTTTTTGGAACTTAAAAGGTGTCAGACTTTAGCTAATCTCTCCTAGATCCCTGAAAGGCCTGGCTGCATTAATGGAGATAATCTGCAGATGCAAAATTTTCCCCACAAAAGATGGTTTTGCAGGGTCATTTGAAAATATGCCGAAGAAATATATTTTGGGATAAACTATTTTGATTTCCTCCAGGTTCTGCTGTCATGTGATGCTGTCCAGTCAGGTTGGCATTTGTTGTCTTATTGTCACGATCTGTTTGGTCAGTCTTATGATTTCTGTCTGAATGTTAATGCTGGTCAGCTGTACCCAAACTCCAAAAGGGAGGGGGTGTAATGGGGTAGACCCACCTCCTTTATGAATGCAGATTTTCAGGTTTCTCTGGGTATTCCTTGGCTAAGGCAATCCATTCAGTTGGCCAGGGGGCTTAAGGTTTCATTTTTGGTTTACAAAGGAGACATCAAGTCCTTGAGACCACTGTCACAGGCATCTTGGGGGCACCAAAAACATATCAGAGCTTTATGAGAACTGAAAGACTGCTCAGCAAACACCTGATCCCTTCTGGGCTCTGTGGACGGTACTAAGGCCCAACAAACCCGGACAAATACTCATCTGTCTGTTCCTGTTTCATTTCCTGCAAAAGGAGCCACAATCTTTATAGGTAATGAAACTGCGGGCCATTTCACTGACTTAATCAAAAAATATTTATCACATGCCAGTCACCGAGGGGCACAGGGAGGCTGGAGGTGGGGCTGGCAGGGAACCAGTCACTCAACAGCCCTGCTCTTACTCTGCATTTTATTTGTTGTCTTTTTTCTAACTCCCACTTGTTTATTGACTGCATACCGGTGCCAGGCACTGTGCTAAGTGCCCGGCACACATTATTTCGGTGAGGAGCTCAGACCCGCTTACAGACATGCAAAGGGGATGATCCAATCACAGTCTCTTCTCTCCTCTCTCTCTCTCCTTTCTCTCTCTCTCTCTCTCTCTCTCTCTCTCTCTCTCTCTCTCTCTCTCTCTCTCTCCTGACCCTCCCCAGTCAGGATGTTACCCCCACCACTGTACCACAACTGTGATCACCAATAACCTCCAGGTACCAACTTTAATGATCAAAGGATTTGAGTGACACAGAGAAGTTGGAATGTTGTGGTGGAGGGAGGAGTATTTTTTTAATGGAAATATTACAGCATGTTTACACATTGATGGGAGCAGTCCAAGAAAGAGAGTAAGTGGCTTCAGAAAAGGTCAAACGAGGAGCAGCAGATCTGGGGAGGCCAGAGGTGAAGGCTTTCACCATTTGTGAATTCCTTCCTCTCCAAGGGGCCAGCTCAAGGAAACAACTCCTTAGATCTGAAGTCAACAATACTAGTAAATACAAGGTTATTCACTGTAACATTATTGATAATAGAAAAATACTAGAAACAACATAAATGTCCATACCTAGAAGACTGGGTAAATAAACGAAAGAACATTCACTCCGTGAAGTACTATGGAGCTATATAAAAACAGGATGAAACTGGGCTCGGTGGCTCAGCCTATAATCCCACGCCTTTGGGAGGTTGAGGTGAGTGAATTGCCTGAGCCCGCGGGTTCGAGACCCACCTGGGCAGGTGAGACTTCACCTCTACAATAAATCAAAAAATTAGCTGGGCATGGTAGCGCACGCCTGTAGTTCCAGCTACATGGAAGGCTGAGGCGGAAGGATCGCCGGAGCCCAGCAGGTCGAGGCTGCGGTGGCCGGGAGCGGCCACTGCACTCCAGTCTGGGTGACAGAGTGAGACTCCAACTCAAAAAAAAAAAAAAAAAAAAACCCCAAAATGTTTCCCTCTACCTAATGAGTCGCAGAACATATTATGAAGTGAAAAAAGCAAGTCATGTAAAAGAATACATAAAATAAGTCACCTTTTGTGTAAGAAAGGGAAATGAGCGTGTGTGTGTGTATGTGTGTGTGCACATTTTTTGCAGAGAAACACAAGATAAATCAGAATCCACTGAAAATGATGACCTGGGAGTGTGTAGGAGGAAGTGCTAGCAATGAGACATTTTGGGGTTTGCTATTTTTATAGTTTTGACTTTTGAACAATGTACATGCTTTATATTTTTTAAATTAATAATATTAAATAAAATTAAATTTAAAATATTAAGTGAAAAAACATGTCCCCAAACTAAATACAAACGTAAACAAATCAATCTAATTGTAAATCAAATGAATGTCATGACTGACCACACAAAAAGAAAATAATTAATTCAAGAAACTTCAGAGCATAGAACTCTGACTATATACCCTTGTGGATATACTTTATAGACAAAAGATAATGGCTATGAAATCTTATACTTTACTTAGCACATATGTAGTTGATAAAGGAATTGGGATGGTAATTCTGAGACTACTTTTGTGTGCTATAGATAGAGCAACTAGTAAATATAAGTTTTGGGGAACAAAGGTTCCCCTAGAGATACAGAACGGTAAGGAAGAAATCTGTTGCACTGAACTAGAATTAGAAACAGCAGTGTGAACTCATGATTTTTTTCAAAAAATGTATTTACTAGCTTTTTTGTGTGTAAAAGCCTAGAAGCCATGATACCCCAGTAGCGACAAGCACCCCTAGTGCCCAAATTTTGATATCTAATTACCATTTCCCTTTCTACAATAAAAGATCTATCAATCCATAGGGATGTTCAAAAAAATAAACGGAAAAGAGAGAGGAAGAAAAGCTATTATGGACAGAAGTAAGTGCAGCTAGCCAATGGGGATAAACACAAAGAAATCACTATTTTGCAACCCCCAGTGTAACAGCTAACTTGGGGAATGATTATCAGTGTATGCCAAAACCAGGGAGAACATGGTGGGTGAACAGGACCACCCTGAAGTCTCAAAGTCTCCCCCTCCCAGGAACCACTTATTCATTAAAGAGGAAAGAAATGGCTGGGCTCTGTGGCTTAGCCTGTAATCCCAGCACTTTGGGAGGCTGAGGTGAGTGGATTTCCTGAGCCCATGGGTTCGAGACCTGCCCGGGCAACTTGGCAAGACCTCATCTCTACAATAAATAAAAAATTAGTCTGGCGTGGTAGCACATGCCTATAGTTCCAGCTACTTGGAAGGCTGAGGTGGAAGGATCGCCGGAGCCCAGCAGGGCGAGGTTGCGGTGGCCGGGAGTGTGCCACTGCACTCCAGTCTGGGCGATGGAGTGAGACTCCAAACCCCCCCACCCCAAAAAAGGAAAGAAGTACCTTGACAGTGGAGAAGCCTGTTGGCCACCACCTTGACCAAGTGCCCAAGCTTTCAGCACCATCAAGAGCAGACAGTCTAGTGTCTGTACGCCTCCTGATGGGATGCCCCAAGGAGGACTTGGGCAACTCTGTCATGTGCTCACCAAAAATGTCTGACCTGGATCTAATCGTGAGAAGATAATGGGACAAATCCAGATCGTAAGATATTCTATAGGACTAGAGGCCTGGGCCCTTCAAAAATGTCATGAAGCTGGGCTTGGTGGCTCAGCCTGTAATCCCGTGCCTTTGGGAGGCTGAGGTGA
>NW_007231750.1:436420-437521 GCF_000164805.1 Carlito syrichta | reverse complement strand
AAAAAAAAAAAAAAAAAAATCATGAAACATAAAAAGATAGAACAAAAGAACAGGGGTTCTAGATGAAAGAATCCTACAAGAATATGACAAATGTAATACATGGTTGGGTCCTAGATCAAAGCAAAAATTTTGAGGACAGCTGGGAACATCTGATCCCTCAGCCCACCCTCATTTGTTGTGAGAACCAAGTGCAGGTGGGGTGTTTAACACAGGACCTGCACCTGGGAGTGCTCAATAAACAGGTGAGAGAGGCACCCCACTGCAGGGTTCAGGATGCCCTGCCATTAGCTAAGAGACCCTGGGCCCCAACATCCTCCCCTGTCAAAGGGTGATGGCAGTACTGCCTCCTAGGGCCATTGTGACAACTAGACACAACAGTGCCAGGCACAGTGAGAACCTACTACAAGAGGTTATTAATTTGAACCACTGTCATCATACTATAAGAAAGGGATTGGCAGCCGGGCTCGGTGGCTCAGCCTGTAATCCTGCGCCTTTGGGAGGCTGAGGTGAGTGGATCGCCCGAGCCCGCAGGTTCGAGACTCGCCTGGGCAGGTGAGACCTCACCTCTACAATAAAGTCAAAAAATCAGCCGGGTGTGGTAGCGCGCGCCTGTAATTCCGGCTACTCAGAAGGCTGAGGCGGAAGGATCGCCAGAGCCCAGCAGGTCGAGACTGCGGTGGCCGGGAGCGGCCACTGCACTCCAGTCTGGGCGACAGAGTGAGACTCCAACTCAAAAAAAAAAAAAGAAAGGGATGGGCAGAAGTGGGAAACTGGGGGTGGGGTGGGGGGAGGGCACACCTCATCAACAAGGGAACAAGGGTATCTGTATAATGAACATTTGTATCCCTAGCCCTGAATTGTACCCCACATATTTAAAATTAAAAATTTTTAAAAAGAGGTCATTCATGTTAAAATTTTTTGTTGTTGTTGTTGGAGTCTCACTCTGTCGCCCAGATTGGAGTGCAGTGGCCACTCCCGGCCACCGCAGCCTCAACCTTCTGGACTCCAGCGATCCTTCCGCCTCAACCTTCCAAGTAGCTAGAACTACAGGCGCGCGCTGCCATGCCCGGCTAATTTTTTGATTTATTGTAGAGATGAGGT
>NW_007231750.1:351818-436091 GCF_000164805.1 Carlito syrichta | reverse complement strand
TCGACCTGCTGGGCTCCGGCGATCCTTCCGCCTCAGCCTTCCAGTAGCTGGAACTACAGGCACGCTCTACCACGCCCGGCTGATTTTTGATTTATTGTAGAGAAGAGGTCTCGCCAAGTTGGCCGGGAGGGTCTCGAACCCGCGGGCTCAGGCAATCCACTCATCTCGGCCTCCCAAAGCGCTGGGATTACAGGTTGAGCTACCGAGCCGGGCCTTAAAATTATTTTCATTCCGCATCCGAGCACCCCGCTTTTTCCAGTTCTTTACCCGAGGACCCCTCCCCCACTCTTCTGCGTGAGCCAGCAAGGCCGCCCCGCCCCCAGGCCAGGTCAGGGCCCCCTTTCTCAGAACTTGCAGCATTTCTCAAGGCCCTTGTCACACGTGAATTGAACAGTAACCGTAACTATTTACAGAAGTTCATCTTCTCAGACAGACTAAGTTCATGAGGATAAAGACAATGTCTGTTTTGAAGGTCCCATATCCCTAGCACCAGGCACTCGGGACTCATTGAGCATTTAATGAATAGATAACTAGTGTGTCTACCTATCAGTCTATCCATCCATCAGTCCTGGGAAGATCGCTAAACTGCCCTCAGGCAGCAAATGCAGACAATAAAACTTGCCCCTTGTGAGGAAAAATGAGTTATATGATGTATTAGGTGACACATTTACTCACAAAATATCTGCTAGGGACGCGCTCCCCTCCCACCGCCTCCCCTCTCGAGATGAAGGTGCTCACAGTCAGATGGAGGGGAAGGCCAGCAGTGGGGACAAAGCGGGCAGGGAGAACTGCTGGCCCCAGAGGAAAGGGTCCTTGCTCTGACCCTGTCTCTGAGCCCCCCTGGGCAGGAGCACCCAAGAGCACAGGAGCGGCAGGCAGTTCCAGAAGTTGTGTACCAGAACGCCCACCAGGGAAACCACGAGGGGACAGAGGACCCTGAAGTCACAGTGCAGAGCCTGGGAGACACCCCCAGGCAAGTGTGTGCTGCGGCTTTAACTCTATTCACGGGACATGTGGCCGATGTCCCACGTGAGGAATCACGGGGTGCAGCCCCAGTCCTCTGCAGGGGGGCGGAGGCAGGATGGAGCTATCCCTGCCCCGACTCACCCAAGAGCTTCTGCAGCACCTGGCCATCGTACAGGTCCTCCTCTAGCTGCTTCACAATGATCCGCTCCTCCACCAGCACGTCATTGATCCAGTCGAGAAGAACCTGGGGGAGAGGCAGGCGTCAGAGTCTTGAGCCGCCAGCGCCGCTCCAACACAGCCATGACCACAGCCAGAGCAGGGCCAGGAAGTTGCACAGCATGTGATGGCGGACGGACAAGGGCCCGGAGAGCCAGAGAGGAGGACAAGGCCCTCTCGGCCTATGGGCAGGGCAGGAGGGGAGGAGGCACCGGCACACCCCGCCTTTGCAGCCACCCCAGGGTGCCTGACCTCCCAGGGAATTCTCAAGGGAACCCTGGCGGTAGGCAGTTGCTTTGGTGAACCTGAGCCTCTTCCCAGCTGGGAACTTGGGCAAGGTGGGAAACTCCCAGGAAAAGGAAGGTTTACCTGTTCACTTTGGTATGGGGAGGGGTGTGAAATAACTAAATGTTGGCCGGGTGTGGTGGCTCACACCTGTAATCCCAGTATTCTGGGAGGCCAAGGCAGAAGGATCGCTTAAGGTCAGGATTTCGAGACTAGCCTGGGCAACATAGTGAGACTCCATCTCTACAAAAAATTTTTTAAAACTTAGCTGGGTGTGGTGACGCACACCTGTAGTCCCAACTATCCAGGAGGCTGAGGCAGGAGAATCGCTTGAGCCTAGGAGTTCAAGGTTACAGTGAGCTATGATCGCGCCACTGCACTCCAGCCTAAGTAACAGAGGGAGACCCTGCCTCAAAAAGGGGGGGGGGGTTGCTGGTAATACTGCACTCCCTCCTGTGGCCCCCAGGACAGTAAAGGCAGGCTATAAAATGTCCCCCCGCCCTCCAGTCTCGTAAGTCTCAGATCACCCTGAGCTTCAAGCTGTAGCCAAGAGGGTTTCACACAGTTGTTACCGACAGGCTCAGGGCACCTGCTCTCTGCAGCATCTCATACACTCCCTGACTGAGACAGAATTCACACACCATATCATTCATCCTTTTAAAACTGCATGATTCAGTGGCTTTCAGTATATTCACAAAGTTGTACAGCCATCACCATAACCAATTTTAGAACACTTTCGTCATCCCCAAAAGAAATCTGTTACCATACCCACTAGCAGGTGCTCCCCATTTCTCCCTTTCTCCAGTCACTAATCTACTGTCAGTCCCTGTGGATTTAGCCTTCCTGGACATTTCACAGAAATGGAATCAGACAATATGTGACCTTTTTCGTCTGGCTGCTGTCACTGAGCAGCGTGTCCTCAGGTCCATCTGTGTCTAAGCACGGCATTCCTTCCTGTGGCCAAATCCTCGTCGGCTGTACAGGTAGACCCCCTTGTGTGGACCCATCCACCCGTCCTTGGACATCCGGGCTATTACCACTTTTTGGCTGTGGTGAATAGTGCTAATATGAACACTCCTGTCCAAGTTTTTGTGCAGATGTGGGTTTTCCTTTTTCCGAGCCAGCCTTCCTCTTAAGCCTCTTCTCAACACATTTTTCCATTCAACCCACTAGGTGATATACTTGAGAAGAAGACTGCCTCCATGGTGAGGATATGGATGGAAAGACAGGCTTCCCACTGGACAGAGTTCCGTGTGGCCAGTCCTGCTTCTGACACGTCTACTCCACAAAACAAGACAGGCTTGATCCATGAGACGGAGTCCATGGTTTTTCTGTGCAAACAAAACTAATAAAACTATCTAATTGTTCCCAATCACCTCTTGGAAATGGTGGTTTATGGACCCTCTCAGAGATAACAAAAGGGCATGAGTCTATAATATACTGTTCTCTGTCACTCTTTGAATCGGTTGCAACCTACAAAATTGGCCACAAAGCACATTGCTGTGAAGTATATCCTATTTTCCCACTAACTCAAAAGTATCAAATGTGACACACAATCCCACAAAAGATAGAGGTAAAAATAAATTAAAGGGAGGTTTGTGGGAAGAAAGAGGTGTGCAGCCCTGCTGCGTTCTGGTTTTGTCCCTGCCATCTCCAAAAGGTCATGGACAACGCTTCCAGCCCGACTCCAGCCCTGGGTCTGGAGAGTCAGGCGGCACAGGGAGAGAGCACAGGCCTGGGAGTCCTGGGGCTGTACCAGAAGCCCCTTCAGTTCCCAGGGGAGCTGCCCCCCCACCGTGGCCCACATACCCCCATGCTTGCAGCTTTCTGTCCTCCTCTCTGACACGCCCTGAAATCTCCTTTGGGGCGCCCTCCCTGACTCCCCCTCCCAGATGCCACGTGGCACGTTCCTGGCCCCTGACCTGGACACCGCTCTTCTGATTCTTTCTCTCCTTCAAGGCCACCTCATGCTCGCCCACAACTCAAGTGCTGTCCCTAACCCAGAAACCCCTATGCATAGGGCCCCCGTGATCCTCCGCACAGGTGTTCCATGGCATCTCCCACTGGACTCATCACCCTCCCAAGACTCCTCCTCCAGGAAGGAAACAGGACCACCACCCACCACTCGGGAGCCTGGGCTTCCCTCTCGCCCCACTTCTGCCCACTTCTTGACGGCACGGTCACACCCGAGCGCCCTGCTTCCTCACTGGTGCTTTTCGAAGAGCCCAAGCTTCTCTCTGCCTCGAAGCCCTCGCAGGTGCCATTTCCTCATCTGAGCACACCCCTCCCTCACTGCCTGGGCAGCTCTTACTCCTCTTGTGGGTCTCATCTTCCGTGTCAGCCTCTGACCACCCCGGCCCATCCAGACGGCATCCGCTATCACGGCCCTCACTGCACCCCAGTGCTTCCTGTCTAACCCCGTTCACATTTGCAATGGGAACAAACCTTCGTAATGTCCTCCCCCATGAAACATGAAGGTCTCTGAGGGCAGAACTGTGACATCTTATTTGTGGTCCTGGAGGAATCCTGAGGCAGCAAGGGGTGATCAGGTAAAACCAAGGGAGCCTGAGGATGGCACAGGCTTTCGTTGCAAGAACTCACCAGCATCGATCGGCACATGGCACATGGCACAAATGCACCGCGTGAGGCGTTCATTCTGGGAAAGACAGAGCATGGGGTGTAGAGGACCTACGATCTTTGCAACTTGTCTGTAAATCAAAAACTCTCTTGACCAGGCATGGTGGCTTACGCCTGTAATCCCAGCACTTTGGAAGGCCGAGGTGGGAGGATCACCTGAGCCCAGGAGTTTGAGACCACCTTAGGCAACGTAGTGAGACCTCGTCTCTTTTTTTTTTAAAGAAGAAATAACAAATAAAAATAAGGTCTATTAAAAAATAAGAAGTTTGGGGGTAGAGAGAGAGGCGGTGCCACTGGGAATCGGACTGGGGCCTCTGGGACAAGGTGGCATTTGTGCAGAGATAGGAAAGGGCGAGGCGTGAACAGCATGGACACTGAGGGAAGAGCACTGGAGGCAGAGGGAACGGCCAGGAGAGGCATCAGCGAGCTGGGCAGGGGGACTGAGAGTGACAAGGAGGGGAGGGAGAGGGGACAGAGCCAGACCCCAATTCTGGGAAGGGAGGGGGCCGCGAACCCACTCGGGTCATTGGATAAGATGGTGACCTAGGCACTAGCGGGAGGCTGGACACTGAGCCCGGGGAGGGGCCCAGGAGGCGTAGGCTTGGCAATGGCCTGGGAACATGCAGGCACAGCAGGACAGGAAGTGGAAGAGAGGAAGGGGGTGCCTCTCTGGACGCTGTAGCTACCAGAAATAATGTAGGGAAGGGGCGGGGAGGGACACGCGGTCCCAGGGGCATCTAGGGGCTGAAGGGGCAGTCCAGCGGACTGAACTAGGGACATCAGGTGAGACGGTGGCAGGACAGCCTCAGGGCTGTAGGGCTGGGGGTGGAGAGGCAGGAGAGGTTCTAGAAGCAGCACTGAGGAGCTGGGAGGACACCTACCCCCAGGGCCGAGGCGGAGACCCAGCAAGTCACCCCGACCCCATCACCCACACTCCCTCGTGACACAGCCGTGAACCACGGATTTGGCGGGGTGGCAGAACCCACTGCCCCGTGCCTATGCCTCCCTTCGACCGCCCCCGGCTCTTTGGACATTTCCCCTGGTCCTCGCGGCCCGAACACCACCGGGCTCCAGAATGTGCGGCCCCATCCTTTTATGAGGGCTTTTATAGCAGTGATTAGAGCTGAGTGACAGCATGGCATCCAACTCTATATTATCTCCACTCAACGACATGACTGAGCATCTGCCTGCAGGGCGGTGGGAACAAAGATGGCTACTGTCCCTGCCATCCAGCTGGGAGAGGGAGGCACAAAGACAGGAACGAGAGCCCGGTGATCCCAAGACACGTGGCATCACCCAGCTCGGGGAGGGAGGCAATGGCCAGGCAGGAAGTAAGCACAGAGGGCTGGGGAGGCCGGGAGGTCAAGAGAAGCTGATTGCCAGTGGAGGACAGGAGGGCCCAGTCACGGCCAAGCCAGGGCTGCAGTCAGACACCCACTTCTCACCAGGTGCACAAAGCCACGTACCACGCTTGCTTTCTTGGAACCAGGCTGTAGATCCCTCTCCCCGCCGGACCAAGAGACCTGGAACGTCACCCAGGGTGACTTCAAAGGCTGATCCCACACCTGACCTCTGAACCGGCTCCCACAGAACCGCGACCCCTGTGACTATGGCCCTCGGGGACCCCACTCTGGCCTCTTAGTGAGAGTGTAGGGGTTGGGTTGCTTTTGGCAAACTGTGTCATTTAAATTTAAGAGATAAAAATAAGTGAACAGGCACAAGACTTAGCCATCCTAACCCCTCTTTTTGGTCTTCAGAGACCTCCTCCACCTGCTTCCACTCTCTGGCCAGCCTGTCTCCCAAGAAGCCTCCCTCAATCCTCCCAGCAGGCCCTGCAGACCCCCTGTTCACCCACAGACCTCCGGCCGCGTGCCTCATCCCTCCCCCACCTTTAGCCCTCGACCCCCAGATGAAGCTGGGGATGGAGCCCGCTTCTATCTTCCAGAGCAGCAAAGTCCTGAGCCCGAGAGATGCCACAGCACTAGATAAGTGACTCCTCACAATGTTCCAAATGTCTTTTATAATTTCTAGTTAACGACTTTAAGACAATTTTGTAGGCAGAATTTTTAAGTCTTCCCTAAAATCCCGGCCTGCTGGTATATACACGTCGTTCTAAACCCTGGGTAAACACAGTGTGGCGAGGACGTGTAGGACCAGCATTTGAGACCCAGATCCACCAGTTTCAGTTGTGTGGCCTTGAGCCACGCACTCAAACTCTCTGGACCTCAGCGTCTTCATTTAAAAAGGAAAATAAATCAATCCCTAACTCTGTGGAAACTAGAATTCCAGTTCTATTTTATCCCGAGGTACTAATCCAAACGTGGCCCTCGACTTTTGCTTACTCTGGAATGATTCCAAATTTGTGTAGGAAAAATTAAATACATAGAGAAGAAGCCTGAAGGGACATAAATTAAAAAGAAATTAGTCGTGCCTTCTGTTTGATTTTTCTGTCTTCCAGGTTTTCAGCAGCATACATTACTTTGGTAGTTAGAAAGATAATAAGTATCATTTTTACAAATTAATCACTAGCCAGATGGCTTCTTTACTGAAATTGACAAGCAGATCCTAAAACGCACATAGAAATGCAAGGGACCCCTGAATAGCCAAAACGATCTCGACAAAGAGGAACAAAGTGGGAAGATTGAAGCTCCCTGGTTTCAAACCCTACTACCAAGTGACCATGACCAAAACTGGGGTACTGACATAAACACAGACACACAGGCCAATGGAATCGTTCAGAGAGTCCAGAGTAAACTTCGCGAGATGGTCCATGGCTGTCAGAAAGGATGCCAAGGATGAAGAGGGGAAAGGATCATCTCTTCAACAGGTGCTGCTGGGACCACCTGGGCAAGGAGGCCGGGTCCTGACTTAACTAATGCTGAATGTACGTTCATACGTTGGCCATTTGTGTATCTTCTGGTGAGAAATGTCTACTGAGATTCTTTGCCTGTTTTTAATTGTGTTGTTCCACTTCTTTTTTAAAATTTAGAGATAAAGTCTCATTCTGTCTCAGGTTGGAGCGCAATAGCACTACATAATCATAGCTCACTACAACCTTGAACTCCTGGGTTCACAGGATCCTCACACCTCAGTCTCCCAAGAAGCTGGGACTGCAGTATGCACCTCCACGCCTGGCTAGTTCTTAAAGATTTTTTGTAAAGACAGAGTCTCGCTATGTTGCCCAGGCTGGTCTCAAACTCCTGAGCTCAAGCAATCCTCCACCCTGGCCCTCCCAAACTGCTGAGTCCAGGCATGAGCCACTGCGCCCAATTTTAGTTGTCTTTTTATTATTGAGTTGTAAGAGTGCCTTCTAGACGCCAGACCCAAATCCCATATCAGACACATGATGTGCAGGCTTTTTCTTTCCCGTCCTTTCCACTTCCTTGATTGCATCTTGTGAAGCACAGTTGCCTTTAATTTTGATGAGGTGCAGTTCATCTATTTTTCCTGCTGTTGCTTGTGCTCTTGATGTCACATCTGAAAAATCATGACTTAACCCAAGGTCAGGTAGATTTACCTCTAGATTTCCCGAGAGCCTTACAGTCCTTACATCCCAGTCTGCAAGTCATACACCTGATAAGGGTGAACATGAGAGGACACGGGAGCTGGGCCACCTAGTGCTTCCAGAGCCAATATAAAAAACGGGTCTCTACCACACGGGATTGAGCGTTTTCAAGGATCTACAAGGACACTCACCCTTGTGCATCCCTGCCACTCTCAGATTACGTCTCTGACCACTCTCCCCCTTGTCCACTAGGCTCTAGCCACACTGCCCTTCTTGCTGGTACTTAAACATACCTGGCAGGTACATACCTCAGGACCTTTGCACCTGCTGTCGCTCTGTTAGTCATGCTCTTCTCCAAGGTACAACCACTAGTCTCTGCCCAAATGCCACCTCCCTGGCTACCCTACCTTAACCAAGGGGGAGAGCATCTGTTTCCTGCTTTAATCTTCTTCAAAGCGCTCATGTGATCACATATCCCCTTGTCCCTCGTCATGTCTGTCTTCCCAGCTGGGCTGTCAGCTCCTCATGGATGGGGCCTGTGCTTCACTCAATGCCTTATTCCCAGAGGCTAAAACAGAAACAGACCCACAGAAGGGGTCCTAACAAACTGCAGAATGGCCTAACATTTTCTAGAAAGGTCTCCTGGGCACGCAGATGTTTGGTTCCAGAGGCGGCCTTGCCCAGAGCGTAGGCCTGCTGGGAAACACATGAGAGACCGTGTTTCTGCTCTGAAGAAACTAAGAAGAAAAGAAAAATCACATCTGGATCTCTAACCTGCTCCAAGCTCAAACCCCAAAATAACAAACAGAGAGGAATTATAACCAAACTCCATGCAACAGGCCACAGCAGTCAACTCGGGAAGGGAAGAGCCATTCGCCGCCCATTTCATTGCCACCCCAAGGAGGTGATACCAATCCCTGGAAGCTACAAATCACCCCGCATTTCCCAGGTCATCTGTCTCAGTCTCTGTCTCACAAAAGACTTTTTAAAGATAGCACCAGTCATTCTTTTTAGGGATGTACTCATTTGCGAACCCTGAATCCTGCAGGCAAATGTCTAGGACATATATTAATTATGCTCCTGCATACCACTCCATCACGGACGTTTTACGAGCTTGCTTTAACCAGAATAAAAAATTACTTTTCCTTTCGTCCCTACTGAATTATAATCAGGACCTGCAGTCTGTCTCCCCCAGAGCTATGACAGTTGCGTGTTAATCACTCCCAAAAGGAGCCCTGGCTGGACATGGACTTATTG
The DNA here is from genome assembly GCF_000164805.1 of Carlito syrichta. Classification (NCBI taxonomy): domain Eukaryota; kingdom Metazoa; phylum Chordata; class Mammalia; order Primates; family Tarsiidae; genus Carlito; species Carlito syrichta. Next base: position 427,225 of record NW_007231750.1, on the reverse strand, counting down.
CCACAGCAAGGAGGAGGGACGGCCGGCGTGGGCTAGAGGTCATTGGAGGGTGTCTCTGGGCACCTCGTGGCACCGACTTCTGCCCACAGGATCATTTTCACACAGCTGATTTTCTTCACAGGGACAGAGGGAGGAAGACAACAAAACTGAATGACCAGGAAAGAGCCTTGTCCAACAAACCCGGGAATGAGACGTCCACTCTCGGGGAAACCCGCACACCTGGATGAGGTGAGATGTGGTCTGCTTCCAAATGACCTGCATAGCACGTCTCATTGCGGTCTTTTCTGATATCAAGCGTATTGTCCCAGAGGCAAGCCTCCGAACATCCAACATCAGCTGGGGGTCCTACAATTCAATTCTATTCTGACACTTACTCCCCAGAGTTAGACCCCACAAGTCAGTCCCACAAAACTGGCTCCACTTCAGAGGTCAGCTGCACACAGGGTCCCCTGCCTGTCCTCCTGCCCAACTGATGGCAGGTCAGGCTTCCCACCTTGGGCTCAGTAAGCTGCTAGAACACACAGAACTCAGGAAAGCAGTTTACCTAGGATCATCAGTTTATTACAAAGGTTAGAACTCAGGGACAGCATAACGGAAAGGGATGCATTAGGACAGGGTATTGGGGGTGGAGGGACAGGCGGACAGATCTTCCATGTCTGTCCTGGGCGTGCCACCCTCCCAGAACCTCCACTGTTCACCAACTCAGAAGCTCCCTGGGACCTGTCAGTTAAGGCCTTTCATGGAAGATTCATTACACAGGCGTGATTAAATCAGCAGATATTGGTGACTAAGGTCAGGGTGGGGCTGGTAATTCCAACCCTCCACTCACATGGCTGGTTCTCTGGACCAGTCCCCACCCTGAGTCAACTCATTAGCATAAACTCAGGTACAGTCAAAGGGGCTCATTATGAAAAACAGAAGATGTCCCATCACTCAGGAAATTCCAAAGGTTTTAGGTGCTGGGTGCCAGGAACCCGAGATTTAGACCAAATATGGGTGTGTTATTATACCACAAGTGTGCTGGCCTTTCTCTGGCTATTCATTCTGGAAAACAGAAGAATCACCATTCCCACTTCTGAGAATCTTTAAAGATATAAAGCTTCTCATCTATAAACCTCCAGCTGCCTGGGCAGTGCCCACTGTTCACCCATAAGTTATTCAGGCTGCAGCTGGAGAACATTAGAGGAAACACCGCAGGAAGGAGTACCAGCCAAGATGACTTGAGGATGAGTCTCCTGGGCTCCTGAACCCACAGAATGCATGTGCCCACTTCCAAGCTGGTCCTGCCACCCTGCCCATTCACCTCCTCCTGAGCTGTGCTATCCACACCCACGCTCCCAGCGCTGGCCTGACAGTACCAACGTGTGATAGAGTGCATGATCTGACGTTATCCTCACCATGACACTTTGAGGCTGGTGTTTTTTTTTTGAGTTGCAGTCTCACTCTGTTGCCCAGACTGGAGTGCAGTGGCATGCTCCCGGCCACCGCAGCCTCGACCTGCTGGGCTCCAGCGATCCTTCCACCTCAGCCTTCCAAGTAGCTGGTACTACAGGCGTGCACTACCACGCCCGGCTAATTTTTTGATTTATTGTAGAGATGAGGTCTGCCAAGTTGCCCAGGCGGGTCTCGAGCCCGCAGGTTCAGGTAAATCCACTCACCTCAGCCTCCCAAGGTGCGGGATTACAGGCTGAGCCACTGAGCCGGCTGAGCCTGGCATTCTTATTCTCTCTTTCATCTGAGTCGGAATGTGAATCCAGGAAGCTGCCCCCAGGGCCCACCTTCACTCCCCAACACAATAATATAGGCAACTGATGCTCAAAGACACCTGCTAAATGGCCAATCTCTTCTCAATGCCTGGTTTAGCGAGAGCCGAGGATATGTTTACAGGAGCAGGGGACAGCTCACACTATTCTAAACAGTGACAGTTCCAAAGCAGCAGGAGTAGGGTGGGGAGGGCATTCCCTGACCTGCTTGGACCTGCACACTGTATACGCTTTGCATTAAAAAAAATCTGCCTCTGGACCAAATGTCTAGAAAGAACCACTGGGAGAGGCCTCTACGAAGGCCTGCTTAGATGGAACTCATCAGAAGCTTGGATAATTATAGTCCACAGCACATGGAAAATGGAAAAAATCACACAGGTAATGCAGATGGAGGTGTTTTGTTGGAACTACCCAGACTGGCCATCTCCTCCCACGGTGTGCTCCTGGGACCATCTGCATCATCCCACTCATGAGCTTCCTCTACCCCTCATCCTATCATCCCAAAGCCCTCTCCCCCAAGACCAGAATCCCGTGGGTCGGGGTGGAGCAAAAAAACCCATCTGTCCTGTCTATAAGCCACATGCCCTCTTGGCTGATCTTGGGTGAACCTCACATTGGTACCGCTGACGCAAACCCTTCCTCCGTTCTCTCACTGTCCAGCAAGGATGAATCAGCCCTGATGTGAACGGGAGGCTGAAGGCCCCGGGGATTCAGTCAGGCACAGAAAGGCTACAGTTCCTCACAGCACAAGATTACATTCTAGAGAAAGGAAAGAGAGACCAAAAACACGCTAGCAACCAGGTACGATTCCAGGCAGCCGTTAGCCTAGGGAAAAAGAAAAGTAACCAAGGTAAGGAATTAGAGTGATGGAATGACAGGGTGTGGGAAATATGTCTCCAAGGAGAAAACATCAAGAGAAAATAAGTGGTGAAAAGAAATAAGTGGTGAAGAGAGCTCTGGGCATGGATGGGCCTTGAAAGCACCAAGGCCAGGTCCACGGTAAAAAAAAAAAAAATCTAACCTTGCCCAAAGAGAAAACTGGCCTGTGTCTTTGATCCTGGGAGCTGACCGATAAGCCCTTGGGATGTCTTGCCCAGTAGAATATTAATATCTTTGTTACCTGGGGGTCTCGGGCCAGACAGAGAGCAACCAGGGTGGGGTGTTGGGTCACGCTGTATCAGTCAACCACTGCAGGGGTTGGAGATAGACCAGCCATGGGGACAGTGAGCCATGCCTATGTGGTGGGCTCCAAAAAAAGCTCAGGACATTGAGGCCTAGGAGACATCCCTGGCTGGCAATACTTCGCACTTGTTATCCCAAATCACCGGGAAAGTGACACTGTCCACAACTCCACGGGGGAGGACCCAGGGGCTGCACTGGTGCTTCCTCAGCTCTGCCTTTCATGTCTCTTCCCTCGGCTGGTTTTAACCTGTGTCCCTTCGCTGTAATAAACCATAACCGTGAGTATAACAGCTTAACGCTAGGAGCACCTCGGGTGAATGATCAAACCCAAGGGTAGTGTTAGAGACCTTGAACTTGCCACCGGTGTCAGAAGAGAGGGTGGGCTTGTGGGACTGCACCCTCTGACATAATACCCAGTGGATGGTTGCTCAGTGTGTTCAAGGAATGGCCAGGGGACCATGGTGGCTGGAGTGTTGTGAGGGAGGAGGGGAGGCAAGGATGACACCAGGAGGGTCTGAGGTGCCCACCTCAGAAGCCCCAGGACAGACCGTGGCGCTGGCCTCCAGCTCAGGCAGCAGCTGGCAAACTGACCCTCCCACGCTCAGTCTCGATTGCACAAACACACAGCTCTGGCCTTGGGCAGTTAGGGACCAACCTCTCCCCAAACCAGAAAAAGGAGATGCTCACAATCCATTGACATGAACAAACCCAGCTCGGGGAAACACCACGGCCTCACAGAACCCCCGTGTGCTTGACAAACAGGAACAAACTGAGTGATGCTGGCGTTCAGCACAGACTCTCACTGCTGCCACCCACGCATGTCTGTTATAAAGGCAATAGCTACTGAGAACTATTATTTTATGAACAGCCCCTCCACGCTGCCGCTACAGCAACCAGCAAGCCACAGTCAGCCAGAGCAACCGCTCTTCCGGTTGCTGTGTTTATGCTTATTTTGGAAAATGCTTGATCAAGAGTAAAAAATGAACCACCAGCCCACTTCGAGATGTGACCTGCAGTCTGAGGGCAGGTGAGGCTTTCTGGAAATCACCCATCTCCAGAAATACGTGCTCCAGGCTGGCTGGACGGTTGCAAGAAGAGACATCCCAGAGTCTGGGAGCTGGCCCTTCCAGGAGACAGCCAAGGATGCTGCTGCCATAGGTAGCAGGGCCCACCCTGCCTGACCCATGTGGTCAGGGCCCATCAACTGCAGCAGTTTAAAGACTGGAGAGCACAGCATGGTGCATTCGTTTCCTGTGGCTGCTGTGACAAATTTCACCAAGCAGGTGGCTTCCGACAGACCCACAGATTCTCTGGCAGTCCACGAGGTCAAAGTCCAAAATCAGTTCTGCGGGTCTAAATTCAAGGAGTGGGCCGAGCTGGCTCCATCCAGAGGCTCCAGGGGAGGATCTGTTCCCTAGTCTTTTCCATCTTCTGGAGGCAGAGGCTGCCTGTACTCCATGGCAAGTGGCCCCTTCTCCATCTTCAGAGCCAGCAGCCACCACTATGCCTCACTGTCATACTGCTATGCCATACACAGTCACACCTCCCTCTGCCTCTCTTATAAGGACACTAGTGAACACGCTGGGCCCATCCACATAATCCAAGCTAATCTTCCATTGCAAGATCCTTAACCATATCTGCAAGTTCCCTTTTGCACTGGAAGGTGATAGTCACAGGTTCCAGGAATTGCAACAAGGTCATCTTTGGGGCCATGATTCAGCCACCACACTTGGGTTCCCTAGAAAAGAGAGCTAGGGCAAAGCTCACTGCTGATGCTTTTGTTTAGGGTGGCGGACACCCCAGGAAGGTGAGGCAGGAGCGTGGGCTGCCTATAGCTTTTGAAGAAAACCTAGTCAATGCTCAGCCACGTGGTCCGTCTTCCACAGGTCTTAAAACTGTACATCAGGGGCATCAGAGAGAGCATTTATCTTTGGCTCCTTTGCTCCAGAAGATCTCAATTCCCGCCAACAGTCAGCCCCATCCGATGTCCCTGATGTGACCCTTTGTCTGAATCTGGAATCTGGTAGAGATGGGACAGCCAGAACCTCTGCAGATCCCACTGATTTGGTCCTGGATGCCAGAGATGCTGTGGTCCCTCTCTGGTAGACGTGCAAAGGATCAGCCTCATTCATGGAGGGCGAAACAGTCTGGGGGTGTCAGAGGCAAAGCAGAAAGGAGGTGCTGGGTGCATTTGCTAGGAACATAAATTGGACCTTGTCCAGGGGGAAAGTGATTCGTTCAACTTCCAGCCCCGGGGCCCAGCACAGCACCCAATGCTCCGCCCAGCTAGGGAAACATGGTGCCAAATGCACAGACTCAGTCAAACCCAGATACACGAATCCTCAGTGTAACCTAGGAGTGGGGAGTGCCTTTACCTCTCTGAGTCCCTACATGGAAGGGAATATGACACCAGCTCCCCTTGGAGTTGTCTCAAGGAGATAATTCTTGTGAATTAAGCTGGTAGGCTCTCAAACATTGCTCAAATACCAAAGAAGAAAGTTCAGAAAGGTGCATATGATGGTATACATGTCAGTTGACTGGGCTACAGGCTGCCAGATAGCTGGTTAAGCACTCTTCCTGGGTGTGTCTGGGAGCGTGTTTCCAAGAGAGATCAGCATTTGAACTGGTGGACTGAGTAAAGTGGATGGCCCTCCACCATCTGAACAGAATGAAAAGGGGCAGGAAGTATATATTTGCCTCGCTCTGCCTGGGACTGCGAAGCTGTCGCACGGATCTTCTCCTGCCCTGTTTCTGGTGCTGTGTCTCAGACACAGATTCCACCACGAGCCCTCAGGGTCTCCAGCTTGCAGACGGCAGATCGCGGGACTTCTCAGCCTCCACACCATGTGAGCCAATATTTTTTTTTTTGAGTTGGAGTCTCACTCTGTCACCCAGACTGGAGTGCAGTGGCCACTCCCAGCCAACGCAGCCTCGACCTGCTGGCTCCGGCTATCCTTCCGCCTCGGCCTTCAAGGATCCGGAATTACAGGCATGCGCTACCACGCCCGGCTGATTTTTTGATTTATTGTAGAAATGAGGTCTCGCCAAGTTGCCCATGCGGGTCTCGAACCCGCGGGCTCAGGCAATTCACTCACCTCAGCCTCCCAAAGGCATGGGATTACAGGCTGAGCCACCGAGCCAATATCTTACATGAAACCTCTTCCTAGATATATACATAGCAATACTATTGGTTCTGTTTCTCTGGAGAACCTGATAATTCTGTGCATCCCTTACTTAACTATCTCCAAGAATAACATTTTGGGTGGCCAAAAGACAGGGTTACTTTCCTCACCCACATTTTTCTGTTAAAAAAAATGTTTTTCTTCAAGTTAGGGTTTCACTGTGTCTCCTGAGCTGGAGTGCAGTGGCATGATCATGGCTCACCAGAACCTTGACTCTCTAGGCTCAGGCAGTTCTTCCGCCTCAGTTTCCCGAGCAGCTGGGACTACAGTCACGTGCCACCACGCCTGGCTAATTTTAAAATTTTTTTGAAGACTTGTGGTCTCGTTATGCTACCTAGGCTGGTCTGGAACTCCTGGACTCAAATCATCCTCCCTCCTCAGCCTCCCAAAGTACTGGGATTTCAGGCATGAGCCACCACACCCAGCTCAAGGTGGAGAAACTTTTTTTAAAAAGCACTTTTAATAGAAAAATGTCTGTGTATGGCACACATAGTCACAGACAGCATTTTCAAAGTCCCCAGATCACATGGGCTGTGGAAGCGAAGTGTTTGCCATGGCTGCCTCGGGAGCTGGCCCTGAATCCACTGGGCTCAGAACACTGCTGGAGGTCACAGTCTCACTTTTTTTTTTTGAATTGGAGTCTCACTCTGCCACCCAGGCTGAAATGCTGTGACACACTCACAGCCACCCCACTGCCAACCCTGCTGGGCTCAGGCGATCCTTCCGCCTCGGCCTTCCAAGTAACCGAAACTACAGGCGCACACTTTCATACCCGGCTAATTTTTTTTTTTAATTGTAGAGATGAGTTGCCTGGGTTGGTCTCGAACCTGCGGCCTCAGGCAATCCACTTGCTTCGGCCTCCCAAAGTGCTGGGATTAGAGGCTGAGCCACAGAGCCAGCCCAGCCTCACTTCTTAACGGGATTCCCTTTTGAAGTCCTATCGTGGTTTAGATCAGGGTAACCAAAACTGCAACCTGAGCTGGGACCTAGACAAACACTGCAAACAAAGCATCCCGCCAAGCTGGGCCCAGCTGGAGAGAAGAGCCACTGCTGCTCCAGGGAGGCCACAGAGCTGTTGGACAACCCCTCTCTCTCCCTGACTCTGGGAGCAAGGTGGCCAGTTTCTTGCCCGGAGAATATTCACACCCCAGACATGCTGAACCTGAAGGTGCACCTAGCACAGACATGGCCGGCATCAGACGGTCCCTTAGCAGGAGGGGCCAGAGGGGGCGCACATCCGCTTTTTAGGGCTTCCTCTGAATCCAGACCCCATCAAGCTCCAGGAGGAGTTGGAATCCCACCTGTAAGGCACTGTAATAGTTCACACCTGGCCTTCTTTCCGCATCTCAAATATCCCCTGCTGCCGAGCTCTGCCCAGCCCAGCTTTCAAGGGCATGGATTTTAAGACTGGGCATGTGGGAGGTGGGAGGGGCTGAGTCGGATCCTCCCCTTGGCCCTCCTCGCCTGACACACCGGCCACCTCCACACACAGCACTAACGTCCCTTTCATGAGCCCAGGGATTTGACACACCCTCTGCCCACAAGAGCCCTGAACCCCAAAGCCAAGACCTCCCCAACAGGAACCTTCCATCTGAGACAGATTCCCTTACCTTGACCAGTTCCTTGAACTTGGGGTCATCCTTGGAGGTGGGGTCGATCATCGTGCGCTCCTCGTTCTCCTCTGCCAGAGACCAAAGGGAGTCAGGTAAGCGTTGGCGGGTGGCAGGGATGCAGAGGGGCAGATGGGCAGGAAACGGACTGTGAAGCAGTGAGCCCAGCACAGGGCAGGACAGGCGAGGAGGTGGGGAACAGCCTTCTGGAAAACGGATGAGGCGTCCTCGCGCCTTCCCTTCTTTTGAAGGGGATGGAGTCCAGCTCCATCATCCCACCAGCCTCACCCCTCATGGCCTCCACTGGCAGCTAGTCTAAGACACTCCCATTTTTCGGGAGAAACCGTGAGAGAGGGTGGCATTCATTCCCAGAAACCTGAGACGTACCCTTACCCAGAATCTGGCACATGGGAAAGCTTCAGGCACCAGGTGGTTCCTGCAGCCACTATTTATAAACACATGGGAAGATCGGAGTGGTTATCATGAGATGGAAAATGTTTGCCACATTCAGTGGGAAGAAATCAGCAGGCAGCGTTGTATGTGAAATAGGATGCACAAAAAATATTAGAAACAGCAAAAAGCGATGATGTTTCACAGTTAAAGGTGCTCATCCCTTTCTCTTTCTGTTTGCTTGTTTCCCTGTTTGCTTCTCCCTGCACGTTCTGCCTGGATCCCAAAGACACTGGGAAGCTGGCGAGCTTGCCACGGAGGAGAGTGCCATGGAGGAAGAGGTGAGGGCAGTGGGACTGTGGAGTGGGGGACCCACAGAGGCCAGACGGAGTCCAGAGCAGAAATGACCAGTGCCACCAGCAGCAAGAGGGGTGAAGGCCACTCTGACCACAGGCATGGGAGGGGTGAGGGGGTGCTGCCAGTGCTGGGCACAGTGTCCACCATACCAGGCCATAATCCTTAAGGAGAAAAAAACAGGAGCAGCAGGGGTTCCAGGTAGGGGCCAGGTGCCCGCAGGACACACAGGTGAAGACGGCCGGGACACAGCAGAGACCAGGATGCCAGACCCAGACAGGCTCCCACGGGGCTGGGGACACTGTCTGCACTGGTCAGAATGAAAATGGCTTTGAGGGAAACAGGCTTTGCCACTGACGTGTAAGTGATGCAAACCTCATAGCAGCAGATTCTAAAATCTGACAACGTGGAGAAACTATTTTTGGAACCGTGCAGATGTGATGCTTGAGAGGGACGCTCCAGGTGACATGCAGGGAGCTCTCAGGAGTCCCCGTGATGTCCTTGCTGAGGCCTCCGCAGCCTCCCACTCCTCCTGGGATCAAGACCAGCGCCCTCCACGCAGTTTGAGGCCACTCGCCAGCCTCGTTCCCCAGGCTCTCCCTGGCACTCTCTGTTCCAGCCCTCTTCCAGCCTTCCCTCCTCCTCAGAAGCCCACTACCGCCTGCCATGGGGCCCTGGCATATGCTGCTTCTGCTGTCTGGCATAGTCTCCCCAGCCCTGTGACCCCTACACCCCTCATAGCTCCAGAGCCCTCCTTGAGCCCAAACACCAGTCTCCCAAAGCAGTTCTTCCGCCCCACTAGCGCCTGTCCTTGCCAGCCCTTTGGCCTCCATCAACACCTAGAAAGACATCAGTGAGACTGTGTGATCCATGTCTGAGACCTCCGGGGCCACCCATGTCAGGAGGGCAAGGATCATTCTGGTGCTGGCTCAGAGGCAGGCTGTGAGCCTGGAATTCAGCAAAAGATGGAAAGGGAGCAGGTCACTCCCCAAGCTCAGCCTTCAGAGAGGCTGTTGGAGGGATTATCCCCTTCAACCCAAGCCAAAAATCTAAGCGTGACCTCTATCCATGCCCACCCCTTGCTTCCACTTCTCATACTGAACAGAAGAGAAAGAGGAGCTGGGCCGGCCCAGCTCGTGTGGACACCAGACGGAACTCCCTTCTCCCTGGTGAAGACTCTGAACCCACATCTGATGCCCCAGCACCTCTCAGACTGGACAGCACTCGCTGTGCCTGCTCTGAGGTTCCCCAGCAGTGTGGGCACCTATGAAGGGTGAAGGGGGACAGAGACGCCATTTCCAGACTTAGCATCCCCAGACAATTTCTCCGACGCACCTCTGGCCTTCCGCCTTCCCCATGGAGTAGCTTTGATTCCTGACCCTGCCTGGAAGAAGACAGTGGGAGGGAGAGGAAGGGGCAGCCTGTCGCAAGCTGTGTGGGGCGAGGTGTCTGACTACAGACCCACCAGGATCTCTGGGTCACCTGGTGATGGTGACGGGAAGCCGGGCTCAGAGGTTCTGAACAGACTGAGGAGAGGCAGCGTCGCCTGGAGCAGGCGCTGGACTTGGAGAGGGTACTTACTCTGGACAAGGCATGCGTGTGTCTGGGGGCTCCAGACCTCACACTGCCATCCCTGCCACCTGTCAGCATGAATAACCTGCTGGCACAGGCCCTGGACCCTGGACATCACGTCCCCCCGGCAGGCGGCTGCATGTCTTGCCCTTCTGTCTGCCAGGAGCTATTCAGATAGCCTAAGAGGGAAGCGGTTCGCTGGGAACATATTTAAGACAGAGGGGCCCAGGCTCACGAGCTCCCCCTCAGCAGGTTTGTATTGAGAAAGTAGGCCCAGTGCAATGGCTCACACCTGTAATCCCAGCATTTTGGGAGGCTGAGGTGGGAGGATTGCTAAAGTCCAGGAGTTCGAGACTAGTTTTGGCAACATAGCGAGACGTCGTCTCTAGAAAAAATTTAAAAATGAGCCAGTTGCGGTGGCCTGTGCCAGCTACTTGGAAGACTGAGGCAGAAGGATCACCTGAACACGGGAGTTTGAGGCTGCAGTGGCCGTGATTGTGCCACTGTACTCTAGTCTGGGTGACAGAGTGAGACTCTAACTCAAAAAAAAAGGAAAAGAAAAAAATAAAGCAGCAGCCTGTCAAAATACATGAGATAAATCTCCTACCTCCCTAGGGCTCCAGTTGGTCTAAAGCAAAGCTCTCAGCCAGGAGCGACTATGCCTCCCAGGGACACAACGCAATGTCTAGAGACACTTCTGCTTGTCCCAACTGGTGGGGAGATGCTACTGGTATCTGATGAGCAGGGAACAGGGATGCGACATCCTCTGGTTCTCCAGGCACAGTGGCTCACGCCTGTAATCCCAGCACCTTGGGAGGCCGAGGCGGGAGGATTCCCTGAGCCCAAGAGGTTGAGGCTGCGGTAGCCAACAGCGCACCACTGCACTCCAGCCTGGGTGACACAGAGACTCTGACTCAAAAAACAAAAACAGAAAAGTCCTCCGGTGCATAAGGAAGACCCTGAACTAAAAGCAGGGTGATTCCCAGACCCACACGCAAGTCCCTGAATTGCACCTGAAGACCATGGCCCCAGAAGCATCTGCCTGGCAGCGGCTTCACCCAGACTAAAGACAAGCAGCCGCAGAGCAATGCCAAGGGCCTTACTCTTCCAAGAGGAGAGAGACCCACCACCGCCGCCAGGCGGGACCTCGGGGTGCACAGCCAGCCTGCGGCTCCGGGTGGGTTGGCTGCTGAACTTGCGCCTGCGTTTCCTCTGCACAAGCTCTGCCCAGCCTGGCCTGGTCGTGGAAACCACAGAAGAGGGCTGAGCTGGGACTTCCCTTGGAACCAGGGTTTGGAAACGAGCAGAATGTACCACAATTGCCTGCAAGACCAACGGGATCCCAAAACACAAGGAAAATTATATCTCATTAGCTTCAGGAGGGCCTTGGCCACTTGGCAGTTCCCACCCAGCAAGCCCCAGGCCATGGGCAGCTCTGGCTGATACAGAGATGGGAGATGTGTTCATCATGGGGGTTTTTTTCTGGGTGTGGTGGCTCATGCCTATAATCCCAGCACTTTGGGAGGCCGAGGCAGGAGGATTACTCAGTTCCAGGAGTTCGAGACCAGCCTGGGCAACATAGTGAGACACTGTCTCCACACACACACACAAAAAGTTGCTAGGCATGGTGATCTGTGCCCATAGTTTCAGCTACTTGAGAGGCTGAGGCAGAAGGATTGCCTAAGCTCAGCAGGTTGAGGCTACAGTAGCTGTGATGGTGTCATTGAGCTCCAGCCTGGGCAATGGAGTGAGACCCCAACTCAAAAGATAAAGAAAAATTTTTTATATCATGGTTTTTGTGTTCTGATGCTTTGACATCTTAGAGCCTTGCTGACCCAGGGAGACTGTCCCTCTGGGGACAGCTGACCCTGGAGATGGCAAACAGCCCCCCAAGAGACCACCTTTCTTTTTTTTTTGAGTCAGAGTCTCACTCTATCATCCAGGCTGGAGTGCAGTGGCATGCTCATGGCCACCCCAGCATCGACCTGCTGGGCTCAGGTAATCCTTCCGCCTCAGTCTTCCAAGTAGCCAAAACTAGAGGCATACGCCACAATGCCCAGCTAATTTTTTGATATATTGAAGAGACGAGGTCTCACCAAGTTGTCCAGGCGGGTCTCGAACCCCTGGGCTCAGGCAATCCTCTCACTTTGGCCTCCCAAAGTGCTGGGAGCCACCGCGCCCGGCCAAGACCACCTTTCATGTATAAACCAGCGCCCCTAACACCTCCCTGACTGGACTCTCACAGGGCTCCAATCTCAAGCCAATCTCCCTTGCCCTCCTCTCCCCAGGGCCAGGCACCAGGCAACCCAGGGCGGCTCCTGTGCCCCAGAGCCCCCTGGAGTGATTCAAACCAGCCAATCCAAATCCTGCTTACCCACTCCTTCGGAGAAAACACAGTAAAAGCTCTTGCCCACGCTCCTGTCCAACCCTGGTGCCTTCCATGGGGCCCTGGGTGGCGTGGTGCCTCCTCCCGGAACTGGGAATGACAAGCTATCTTTCAACGTCAGTCTTCTCCCGATCTGCTAGTTTCACCATGCCTGAATAATAATAAAACTTACATTTTAAGCCTGGGGACAGAAACCTACAGGGAAGGACTTGCTTTTCCCTATGGACTTTTCTAAACATGACTTTGAGCTAAGAACCCAGCCTCTCAAATGCCCCCGGCATCTGATCAAAAGGCCAGAACCGTTGGGGTCCTCATCGCCTCTAAGAACCAGTCTAACGCCACAGAAGCACAACAGTCTCACAACAGGTGTCAAGAACCGGCAGTACCTAGCTGGGTGTCTTCGGGATGAACATCCACCGAGGTGGGGGACATCGGCAAGTTGATGGCATTTTTGCCTTCTTCCTGCAGGTCACTCACTGTTGAGTAAAAAGAAAGAAAATCCAGGTTAGTATACACGGCACAGCATGGCCTCACATGCTGGCTGTGGAAGCAGAGAGAAATAAACTCCTGTTTTTTCAGCATTTAACAAACATTCCTAAAAGGCTTGTTGCCCAGAAAGAATGAGGGAAAATGCTCCGAACCAAGAATACATTTTGCAATTCTTCCCCCGCCAAGTATTTTCCAGCTCCCACCAAGCTCTGCCAGTCTGTTTTCACTGCTCTTTGAAACACATAACTAAGGCACTGAAGCTTCCGGATGCTTCCAGATGCTTCCAGATCTGCCCAAGGCTGCTGAAGCAGACAAAGCTTGGACCACAGCAACAGGGCCAGAGAGGGTGGGGTTTTCCTGCCCTCCCCTGGGGCACTATGCCCTGCACTGTGGACTCAAGGTGCTGACACCCCTCCTAACACACGTACAGGAGAGCCCTGAGTTTAAATTGGTGTCGTTGTCGATGGCCATGGTCATGGGGATGGAAATCTGAGGGAAGGTCACAGCCACTAGGGTCAGGACCACTAGAACAGGCAACAAATTCTAACGAGAACCAGAGGCTTCAAACTGGGAACACCGCACTCTCCCATCTGAAGGGCGTACGCACAGAGCAGGGTCCAGAATGCCAAGTGATCGGGGCACAGCATGGGTCCCATGCAGCAGAAAGGTCCCCTCATCTCCCTACCCCAGCAGGACTCACCAGGCCGTCAGGCCACACCCACCAGGGAGCACGCCAGCCTGTGCAGACACAGGGGCCAACGCCCTCTCCCTGTGGACATCATGTTTCTTCCCCAGCCACATGCCGGACGACAGGCTCCAGCCCAGGACAAGGATGGTGAGGGTGGAGACAGGGCACCTGCTGCTTTTTATAAAAAGCCCTGGTTGAGAACCACCAGGTAGCAGGCCCCAATCACCCACACAAAACCAGTCCCCTCCATTGGTGACTCAGGTGACAAGTACCCAGGCCAGTTGGCCCGGACCTGCTCCTTGTCCATGAAATGTACTTCGAGGCCAAGTCCTATTTTCTCTTTGAACACTGCAGCCACCTTGAACGTCTGACACCTCCAGCCCTGGGCACCCGGCCTCTTCGGTGGCAGGTGCTACAATGGCAAGAGAGAGGCGGTATGATGGCTTTGGAGCAGGCAGGCCACGAGGATCCCACTCTTGCTGCTAAGAGACCCCAGACCAGTCCCATTGACCTGAGTTGGATTCATCACATGGCACTGACAGATAATATGGCAAAAATGGGCCAGGCTCGGTGGCTCAGCCTGTAATCCCGCGCCTTGGGAGGCTGAGGTGAGTGAATTGCCTGAGCCCGCGGGGTTCAAGACCTGCCTGGGCAACTTGGAGAGACCTCATCTCTACAATAAATCAAAAACTCAGCCAGGCGTGGTAGCACACACCTGTAGTTCCAGCTACTTGGAAGGCTGAGGTGGAAGGATCGCCGCCAAAGCCCAACAGGTCGAGGCTGCGGTGACTGGGAATGGCCACTGCACTCCAGTCTGGGCGACAGAGTGAGACTCTAACTCAAAAAAATAAAATAAAAAATATGGCAAAAATGTCAGGGCCCTCGGAAGGGCGGGATGACACAATGAACATTGAGCCTGGCACACGATGGGCTCCCAGGACATGGCTGTGGACTCAGCTTTCAGGATGATACAGCCTTCATCCTTCACAAGGCCGATGGTAGCAGGAACCCCAGAACACCAGCTCCTCTCATGTCAGCAAAGATACTTGGCTCTTCAGAAAGTACACCCTCGTGGACGGCTAGGTTCACAGCAGCATCACTCACAGTAGCCAAAGGGTGGAAATAACCCAAGCATCCACTGACAGATGAACTGTGAGCAAAATGTGGACCATTAACACAATGGAATATTGCTCCGTTTTGAAAAGGAAGGACATTCTGGCACATGCTATAACACGGACGAACCCAGGGCACAACACATGCCGTGAAACAAGTCAGTTCCAAAAAACACAAATACTGAGGAATCTCCTCACGTGAGGCACCCCGAGGAGCCAGATTCCTAGAGACAGAAAGGAGACTGGTGGGTGCCAAGGCTGGGGAGGGGAGATGGGGAGTTAGTATTTAGTGGGGACAGAGTTTCAGTTTGGGAAAAGGAAAAAATTCTGGGGACAGATGGTGGTGATGGTTGCCCAACGTGGGAATGTTCTTAATGCCACTGAGCTGTATACTTAAAAATTGTGCAAATCGAATCCACGCCTTAACCCCAGCACTTTGGGAGGCCAAGGCAGGAGGATCACTTGGAGACCAGTCTGGGCAACATAGTGAGAACTCATCTCTACAAAAAATTTAAAAAATTAGCTAGGCATGGTGGTGCGTGCCAGTAGTCCCAGCTACTGAGGACGCAGGATCACCTGAGCCTGGGAGGTCAAGGCTGCGGTGAGCCGTGATCCTGCCACTGCACTCCAGCCTGGGCAACAGAGTGAGGCCCTGACTCAAAAAAAAGTTGAAATTGTAAATTTTATATTATGTATATTTTGCCCAATTTTTTCAAAAGCAAAAAAAAAAGTGGGCCCTGTCCTAAGTCACCCACATTGCAGCCTGGATGTCAGCTCTGCTGGCAGTGCACACACCCCTTCCGCCACCCCACGGAGCACATCCCAGGAACAGACCCCAGCCCTGGTCGTCTGTGTGTCCCCGAGCCCTTGGCACAAGTCTGAACAAGAAGCAGACATGTGTGAAATGCCTCCACCAGTCAACCATTCAGGAGTAGAGTTGCGAGACACCCTCTGCCCTATACCTCCCGAAAAAGCTCCAAACACCCCCCACAGGCCACCCAGACCTGCTGAGAAAACAGAGACCACACTTCAGCAATGATTTTTACTACATGACCAGTTACAGAGAGAGTTTTCACCAGCCAAGCGTCTTGAGAGGCAGGAAGGGAATAAGGAAGAGTGACTTTCCACAGAAATCTTCAGGAAGACAATAGCCCTGGAGGTCCCACATTCTGGCCGGCATCACAGAAGGAGAACGGGAGAGACCCAGAGAGGTCTCTTGTACTGGGGCCACCTGCCATGGCTACACTGACAGCCCAGGAAGATCAAAAGACCCAGGCTTTCTGTAAGCAGCGGGCCATCCAGCTGGGCTTCCCGGCCCGGGTGGGCCATGCAGGTGAGTCCTTTACAATGAGCCATGGTTCCTCTTGGAAAGAGGCGGGAGGCTGGCCCATCATCCGGGTACCTGGACCAGGAAGACGCGGCCTGGGGACTGGCGAGGGGACGGGGTAGGGGGAGCCGGGGGCAAGTAAGGAACCACATCGAGGCAGCCCTGATCGGAAACACAGAGAGGGAGGAGGCGCGGACCAGCATTTTCAAAGAGTAGAAATTGGGTCACATAGAAACAGAGATTTCCGCGGCGTCTTCAAACATCAAAGATGACACTAAACAGGGCCAGGGATTTTGTGACCTTAATAAACGAGAAACGCACTCACAAAATCCACCCAGGCACCGTTCAACACATTCCAAAAGGTCTTGTTTAAGTACAACGGCCTGAGAGAAGCAAAGACCCCGGGGATCAGGAGGGAGGCGGGTACAGCCCGGCAGGCCATCAGCCAGCAGGAGGCGCACAGGCCGGTGGCCACGGGTCCCCGGTCCAACCCTCACTTTGCCACTTGCTGGCGTATGGCCTTGGGCTAGTCCCTTCGCCTTGCTAAGCCTCAGTTTCCCCATCTGTAGCGTGGAGATGGCAGTAGCACCTATCTCACAGAGGTTCTGAGGAATGAGAGAGTTGGTGATCGCTTGCACATGGTCCAGGATGCCCATCCTGCGAGCAGGAGGGACGGCTGTGGATAAGTGACAACTCCATGATTAGGCCCCAAGAGAGGCACAGGCTGAGGGATAAGTGACCACGAGGAGGGCGAGGTCCCTCGTTCCAAGGAGAAGCGCGGAAGCCTCCCTAGAGGAGGCAGCAATTGCTCCAGCCTTGGAAGATGGCAAGAATCAGGAAAAGGGCCTTTGGGATTTGGCACAAAGTAAGTGGGTGACAGACTAGAGACACTTCCAGAAGCCCAACCTGGCAGCCTGGCAATGCTGAATCACCCGAGGGTACACGAGATGCCCCTCTGGCACTTGCTGTTTTCTGCAGTCCGGGTTCTCCAAAGGACACAGCCCGTGGGCTGAGGATCCTTCGGTCTCACTCTGACAATCGCCTTCAGAGGTTCAGTCTGCTTTTTGGAAGGAGGAACTCCTCTTGCACCTTTGGCTTCCCCTGGGCCCCCAGGGACCTAACCGTGCCAGTTTAGTGGCTTTCAGAGAAGCCCAGGAATGTTTTGGTTTTTAAAGTACGGGTTCATTTGCCAGAAAGACAAACACTTCAAAGATGAGAAATGCCGGCTGCCTTGAGTCACAGAGAAAGATCCGCAGGCCAGGAGCGCTGGCCCACACCCGCGTGGCCTCTGGTGTGCGCAGGAGGGTGTGAGCTTCCAAGGGCCTGGGCTCGATTTCACGGGTCCGGTGATTCAGGGGGAAAGATCGCCTCATGCTTGTTTTCCTAAGTGTCTGCACGGCTCCGAGATGAATGCTTCCGTCCACAGGAAGCCCCGTGCCCACCACGAGGAACTGGATGCCAAGACATTCCACCGTGCCGGGGTTCGCTTGCAGGGCTGTGCTCTGTGGCCAGTGGGCTGCGCGGAAGGCTGGGCCAGGAGAGAGAGAGATGGCGAGGGTGTCTGATGAGCACCCCTTGCCACCTTGTTTCTGAGACGGCCACTCCACACTCAGTCCAGATGGGAAGAGCAGGCCGCAGTCATCAGGTCTGAGTTTTCAAAGAAAAGCTGAAAATAGGAGGGTTTTTTTTGTTTTTGTTTTTTGTGGGACCTCCCGATTTGAAATGTGAGCAAATAATTCAAATTCCGTGGGCCAGCCAGAGGGCACCAGTTTGCAACCCCACATCGCAGTACGTGTCCAACCCACAGTGAATGTCTGTGGGAAGGGGGAGAGGACCACTAGCATTTCCTGAGCAGCTATTACGTGCAGGATACCCTTCATGCCATCCATGCATTTAATCCCTGAACAAGTCTGTGAGGGAGTGGCTGGGTCCCAGCTGGGCCCGCTCTGTTAGGGGGGAAGCCACCTGACTTTTACACCACCAGTGGGCTTCAGCGTCAGGACTGAATCCAGTCCCACCTGACCTCGCACCTCGCTGCGTCCCACTAAATCCTACCCATCTTCAAGCCTCATCTTACTGGCAACCTCCTCCAGGAAGCCCTCCCGGATGCTCCCCTCCCACGCCAGGCTCCCCTCTGTCCAGCTCCAGTCACACAGTCCTGTGACTACCTCTCTTCTGGACTTCCCCTACCACCAGTGCTCACTCGGCTCCCTGCACATAGGAGGTCTTTAAATATATTTGAGAAGCAGCACAATGAAGGGGCCTGGCTGCTGGTTTCCTAG
This sequence comes from Carlito syrichta, assembly GCF_000164805.1. NCBI lineage: Eukaryota > Metazoa > Chordata > Mammalia > Primates > Tarsiidae > Carlito > Carlito syrichta. The sequence goes on along the minus strand of NW_007231750.1, from coordinate 408,888 downwards.
CCCCAATCAGCCACTGACGAGCTGTGTGATCTTGGGCAAGCTACTCGACTGCTCTGTGCGCCTCAGTTGCCACCTGTGAAATGGGGCCTCACACGCCTAGGAGAGATGCGAAGGTGAACTGGGATGCCAGCCACGACCCCTCGCCCAATGCTGGCTTTCAGTATCTCTCGAGGAGACATACAGACACCCTTCCAGAACCTCCACCCAAAGGCTGGGCCAGATTTGGAGGAAAAAAAACAAAAAACACAAAAATCACCTCTCCTAATCTAGAATTACAAGGACATAAAAAGAAGGAAAGAATCAAAAACTGAAAGCATTTCATAAAAAGCCTTCCATTTATACCTCGGGCCAAACATGAAGCTTCCATCTCTGATTTTTAAAAAAATCTTTTTTCTTTGTATGGTTTTTATTTGTTTATTTATAGCCATGTTCTTCCCCACTCTTCCCCAAAACGGATTTTTAGGCAGCTTTTTCCTCCCCCTTCGGACATTATTAGGAAAACGACTTTGAAAGTGGGCTGGTTTCAAGAATGAGGTTACCTTAAGGGAAAGAGAAAATCTGGACACGCAAAGCCTTCTCACTCCACGAAGGGGGCCAGGAGAGGATCACAATGCACCCCCCCACCCCCGGCACAGATGGGGTGCAGGAACCGACCCCAGGGGGCTGGCCTGCGGGGGGTCCTGAGATCACACCAAGGCGTGATAAAGGCCGGGCCGCAGCCCTGGGAGGCCGGTGCGATGATGACTCTATTTTCTGTCATTTTGCTAAGTGTGTCATTCCAACACAGCAGAGACGCTTTGCCACCTGCGCGGACTCTCTCTACCACGTCTATGCTTCCTGGTTTTCAAAGAGAACAAAAGATCAGGGAGAGACTTTTCAGAGGGCCATATCTGAATCAGGATCAAAGAAAGCAAACCCAACAAAAATGGCCATTCTTCACTCAACGGCACATGGAAAGGAAGAACTTGAAAACGGCAGGAAAGCTGCCTCAGTTTTAGACACTGAACCAGGCCTTTTCAAGCCTTGGCCGCTCCTAGTGGCAACTGATCCTCCTTAAAGAAACCGAGTGGTCTTTAGAGCTGCCGGGAGGAAAAAAAGGCAGAGAAAGAAAGACACTCTCTCTCTGCACGGATTCATGCCACAGCGCCTCTGCTCAGCTGGGAGGGGGCGCCTGGATCGTTCACTAGTGCTCAAGTAGGAACCCAAAGACACCTCTGTTCAATGAGGTCTTCCAGGCCTCTGCCAGGGACATGAGAGCTTTCTACAAATTTTTTCCACTTCCATCTGCACTCGAGGGGTTGGGGTAGGGGGACGGAGGGGGAGTGTTTCTTTGCAGAGGCTGTAATTTATCGGAATAATTAAATTCTCCAGCTATGAAGGACTTCACAGAGAAGTTCCTCTAAAAATAAATCCAGTTGGACTCCATGGGAAGATCTCACAACACCGTGGAGTTTAAATAAGACCCACAGAAGATCTAAACAAGAATAAAAATGTCATCAGACAAGACGGCTGGGGGGGTGTCGGGGTGATCTTCCCTGACATCCGAAGAGGAGGTGACCAGAAGGAGCCAGGATTGTCACTCAAAAGGGTTGAGCTATTTCTGGCATATCACGCATGCGAAGGCCTTGAAATGGGAGGCCTGGCCCTTCCCAGGAGGTTATGAACTCCAAGTTCAACCTCCAAGTGTCTCGGGATTACACACTGGAGGGATGACGTCTCTCTCTGGGTAAAATGCAGCGAGACTAACAGCCCTGCAGAGAGCAGCTGCTCCTCCCGACCCAGACGCGGGGAATGCGGGAAGGACTTTCAGCGACCCGTGAAGCAAAACTGAAAAGAAGGAGCCTCTTAGCCTTTCGAGGGGCGGATCCGGTCTTCTTCTCCTAAGGATTCGGGACCTGACAATGCCTGCCCGTCATCACACGCTCGGTACACTTCTGTGCATTTAACTCACTGTAATTTCCAAACGCAGGATGAGTGTCTGAACTGTGCTAACAAGGCCAGAGGAACAAGAAAGCACCATGACCGTGACCCACGCTAGAAGGATCGCTCAGCTCGAACGTCTGATTTATGGGGTTTGTTCGGCTGGGCCATGAGGTTCCATCCCACTTCTCAAGATGAAATGAGTTTAGAGGCTGAAATAAATGTGTGAGCATTTCAATAAGGTAGATGCCAACGGAGGTCACCAGGAGGTACTGGCACATCAGAATTGGCAGCCAAAGATCTGTCCTACGCAGGCAGCGGCAAGCCTTGGGCGTCACAGTCTGCTGATCTCACAAAGGCTGGCAGAGGGCACCCCAGGGTTGGGCATGTGGCCGGGCAGGCTCTGCCCTCCTACCACAGAGAGTCCGCGTGCAGCCAGAGAGAGAAGATGTGTCCTGGCCACTTCCACTCCAGCGGCCAGCCTAGCACCTGGCACACAGAAGGTTTGTAAGGGTTCAATGCACAATTAAGTGCAATACATAGCCTGGTGCTGAGTTTTGGGTGTGTGTTTTTTAAGCAGGTTGTAAAACAACACAGCACAAGCCAAGCGTGGTGGCATACATCTTTGGCCCCAGCAATTTGGGAGACCAAGGCAGAAGGATTGCCAGGAATTCAAGGCCAGCCTGGGCAACATAGCAAGATCCTGGTCTCAAAAAAAAAAAAAAAAAAAAAAAAAAAAAGCATGGTATTTATGCAAAAAATGCAAATAGAAAGCTTGGTATTTTATGTTTCTTAAGTCACAGAAAAAGAACTGAAAGGGCATACCCTGGAATGACAAGCAGGGCATTACTGCTGGAAGGGACGAATAAAGCAAGGAGGAGACAGAGGGAGGCTCTGCCACCAGATTATGTTGTATGTGCCTTGTGAAATAAAAATAAGGTTAAGCAGGGTGTGGTGGCTCACACCTGTAATCCCAGCACTTTGGGAGGCCGAGGCAAGAGGATCACCTGAGCCCAGGCATTTTAGACCAGTCTTTGCAATACATCAAGACCTCATCTCTGCAAAAAGATTAAAAAATCAGCCGGGTGTGGTGGCACACACCTGTAGTCCCAACAACTGGGGAGGCTGAGGTGGAGGTCCACTTGAGCCCAGAAAGTCAAGGCCGCCGTCAGCCATGGTTGTGCCACTACACACCAGCTTGGGTGACAGAGCGAGATGCTCCTGACTCAACAACAACAACCACAAAGGCTAAAATAAAGGAAAATAAGGGACTTCACAGCAACTTGGATGGATTTAGAGTCTATCACACTCAGCCATCTATCACAGAAACGAAGGACAGAGTACCATATGTTCTTACTCATAAGCGGACCTTGAACAATTATCATAATACTGCAAGAAAGGGATTGGCAGTAGGGAAACTGCCAGGGGAGGAGGGTGGGATTGGCAGTTGAGGGAAACTGCCGGGGAGGGAGGGGCACACCTCATCAACAAGCGTACCTGCATAATGAATATTTGTATACCTAACCCTGAATTGTACCGCACATCTTCAAAATAAAGAAAAGAAATGAAGGAAGATAAACAGATGCACCAGCAGGGCACGACGGGGCCTAAAGGATGCAGCCGCCGATTCCACAGGGAAGTGCAGGCAATGGGCTTGGCCACAGGAATGGCTCCGGGACCCAGAAGGAGCCTTGGGACTCTCAGGCAGCCTCAGGGGACATAGGGAGAGAGGCACAGGGGAGGGAAGCCCAGGGCACAGCCTCACTCGTGCAAATGACCACGGACAATAACCTCACTCTGGGCTGATGGGTGAAAGCCAAAGTCCCAGTGTGATGTTACAGCCAAGACACAGGGAAGGAACCCACACTGGGCTCCCTTGGTGGAGTCACATCTCACATCCTGCCCTTGGGGCGGCCAGGGGCTCTCCCCAGGATGGCCGTGTTGGCCCTCACAGGCCCTGCCCTGGCTTCACCCCCTCCCCACAATCCAGCCTCTCCCTCTCTGCAGGTGACTGGGACACCCCGTGTTTCCTCCCCAGCAACCATTCAGCCTTCTGGTCAACCAAGAGACGGCCTTCCCATGGGGAGAATGAGCCCTTTCCGCCACCATCCCAGGTATTATACTTTAGCCCTGGGGTGAAGCAGCCATTCCAGGACAAAGCCAGCCTGCGTGCTGCACTCCCAGAAACACTGTCAGTGCCAATGAGCTGCCCTGAGACTGGACCAGGGTAGACCAAGAGACAGACACTCTTTTCCATGGGCCTCAACCCAGAAAGGATGTGGGCTGAAGCTGCCCCATCATCTCACCACTACACAGAACCTGGAAATGAAGGCACCAGGTCAAAGGAGCTCAGAGAAGGAGAGAATGGAATCCAGCAACTCCATCTGTGTGCTGGATCAAGCCTTACCTGCGGCCAACCACTCCCACAAAACATTCAGTCAAAGGCACCAATAAATTCCGTTTTATTCTTAAGCCACTTTGAGTTGAGTTTTCTGCTGTTTGCAGACTGAGAGGGTCCTATCTAATGCAAAAATCCTTCCGGCACACAAAGCTGGCCACACCCCATGGCTCCCACCTGCTCCGAGGTCAAACCCAAACCATTCACAGTGACACAAAGACTCTTTAGGAGTGGACGCCTCCTCTCATCCATCAGTTGCAGCATCCAACGAGTCCGTGCCGGACCACTTGTGTGGGTCACACCTCTGCCCCTAATGTCCCCACCCCCTGAGATGTCTTCCACTTTAGTTCAGCTGGCCCATCCCATTCCCCAGACTCGTCTGAAAAGCATTCTCTGTGCACCCGTCCCCATCCCTGGGTGGAGTCAGGGCCTCTCCTCTGGGTGCCTGCAGCTACCCAGGCACATGCCAACCACAAACCCTTACTCCCCCGTCACGTGGTTATGGGGTGTGCCCACCTCCCTGCCCACACTACAAGGAGCGCATAGGGGCCAGGTCCTGTTCATGACCATGGACTTGTAGCTTGCACAAAACCTGATGCACGATTCAATGAGTATCTGTGGGACAAATGAATGGATGCATGCTAAGTGCAGGTAAGGAGAGCGGAGCTCGACAGAATTTAAAAGAAAGCCAGAAGAACTGGAAGCATACAGTTTGTGCACAACATTCTACCTCCAGTCACTTAATTGGGTGGAAAAGGAGGGTTTCCATTAGCCCGGCAGTCGTGGGTCACCAAGAACCCAATTACTGCCATGTGACCATGCAGAGGGCGAAGCCCCAGGAGGAAGGATTCTGCTCTGCAATTAGGGACTTGCTGGTACAAGCAGCCTCGGAACCCACATTATTCCCCATCCTCACCTCCTGGGGTGCCATCTGCTGCGGGTATCCGAAATACAGACCCCCGAGATGAAAGGGTCTGCCATGGCAGGGAAACTAGGTCTTCGAACACCGCGAGTTGCTCCAGTATAAATATGAAAAAAAAAAAAGGCTGCAGCTCAGAAGCCAGTGTTAAATAGCGCATATCCTCAGTCCAGAAACACAGTCTCTTTTTTGCCTTCTCCTTTGTCCCCGGGGTGATCAGAGGAATGTTAGAACCACAGAAAAACGAATTGTCTGTGGGAAGGAGAACAGCAAGAAAGACCTGGCTCACGTTACAATGTCAGGTTTGCCATATAACCCACCCGGGCGAGCAGAAACCAGGGCACGGGCGGGGCTGCGGGCTCCAGGTTTATAAAGGAGGACTGATCTGTAAGCAACAGTCTGGTCAGTTTTTCGGACTGAAGGCCAGGTAGGTTGGCGTCTGAAGGCCAAGTAGGTGAGCCCGGTAGGATGCGTTTGAGGGCCGCCACATGGGCTAGACCTATGGTGGCCAGGGCGGCCGCAGGCACTTCTCCCGGGTCTCAGGGTACTTGGCCTCTGCCCTCCCCCAGCTCACCCCACAGTGTCAAGACGCAGGCCTCGTGAAATCACTCAAGTCTTGACAAGTCACAGACCATCCCAGTCTTCCCCTGTCCCCAAAACCAAAGTCCAAACCCCTCCCCTCGCATGACATGCTGTCACCTGGCCCAGCTGACCATTCCAGCACCTTTTCCTTCTCTTTCCAGCTGAACCCTGCCTCCCTGCGGTTCCCTGGGAGAGCTGGGGGCCGCACCTTTGCTCACGCCGTGTCCTCTCCGGGATACAACCTGCAACCACCACCAGGGGACCCAACAGGCTTTCAGAGCTCACGGCCAGCGTCCCTTCTCCCGTGCCCCTTCCAGAAGCCACCTTTCCCTCCTCCAGAACCCCTGGCCCAGGATCAGAGCCTATCCGGACAGAAGATCCGAGAGAGAGGGAGCTCTGGGCTCCTCAGAGAAGGGCCACATGACCTAGGGTGTAGGGTGTGCACTTCGACTCCAGGGGTAACGGTTAGACTTCATCTCAAGGCTGCCATGACAATGACCTTACCAAAGTGGCGTGCGCCAAGGAGGAGTTGAGCGGTACTTGTCAAGCCCCTCGTCCCTGTCATCAGTCCCTGCACCGAGGTCAGCGTTATTCAGGGTCATCGGCTCAACAAGGGCCCGCCTGAGCGGAACCAAATCGAACCCGGATCTGAAAGCCTCCAAGATCCGCCAGTGCCGAGGCGTGGGGCGGCCTCATCAAGCAGCTGCTTGGGCGACAGCGACGGCGGGGCGTGTGCCCCGAGGTCAGCAACCATCCGGGAATGTGGATGTTGACGCATCCACCTCACCGCAGCCAGGCAGGATCTGGCCTCGAGGATGCCGAGACGACTGCTCGGGCGTCACCCCACACGCCTACGTGCGGTCCCTGGGCGTTGAGAACTGACACAATTAGGCTGCGTTATCACAGAATCCAGCATACATCAACATCAGGGTGGCAGCGGGACCCCCGCAGCACCAATTCTCAGCTGTGCAAAGGGCTCCCAGAGCCCACCGCAGCGAGGCGGGATCAGAGCCGCCAGCGCTGACTGGGAAAATCACACGGACGCCACCCCGGAGGAGGGGGGCCTGTGGGAGGCTCAGAGGCGTCCCTTGAGGGACTGGGGGCGAAAGGGAATGCATTCACACACCAGAGGGAAGGATGGCAGGGCAGGCCTCGCTCAGACTACTGGGCCTGCCTGGAGGGGCCAGGCAGGGGCTCAGGGCATCATGGAGGGTCTGCCCTTCAGGACTGACATGCTGCCCGACCAGCGGGACACACATCCCTGAAGCCAGCCTCCCCTGCCCCCCTAAGGGGATACCCCATTTGCCTCCCGTTTTCTCTGGCCCCCACCCTTGGCTCAAGGGCCTGGCGATCCTGCCTCCCATCCTGGGCCCGTCCATCCTAATCCCTGGGCAAGGGATGCTACCCATCAGTCTTGTGGGTTTTAGTGAGTCCTTCAAAGTGATTTCAATCACAGGTCGTGAAAATCTGCCACTAGTTAATAAGGAGGGGAGAATGAGCCTGGAAGAAGCAGAAGGTGGGGGCGGGGTGTGAAACCCCAAAGGCACAATGATCAGAGAAGTGATGGGGGACATCTCCCCCTCGGAGCCCAGCCCTTTGCCGGCAAGCTGCACCGCGTGCCCCACCAAGGCGGGAGGTCACCAAACCCTCCGATCACTTGCAGCAGCGGGGCGAGGCCCGGGAGATGAACACCTCTCGGAGAAACGGGCATGGTCAAGAGGAAACAGAAATGGGCGCAGGAAAGCCGGGCTCGGTGGCCTGTAATCCCGCGCCTTTGGGAGACTGAGGTGAGTGGATTGCCTGAGCCCGCGGGTTCGAGACCCGCCTGGGCAGCGAGACCTCATCTCTACAATAAATCAAAAAATCAGCCGGGCATGGTAGCGCACGCCTGTAATTCCGGCTACTCGGAAGGCTGAGGCGGAAGGATCGCCGGAGCCCAGCAGGTCGAGGCTGCGGGGGCCGGGAGCGGCCACGGCACTCCAGTCTGGGCGACAGAGTGAGACTCCAACTCAAAACAAACAAACAAACAAACAAACAAACAAAGAAATGGGCGCAGGAAAACAAGTCTGGAGGAGAAGCACGTTCAGCTGGCTCCTGAGTCGTGAAACTTGCATTAATTAATCTGATCTGTGGTGTCCCAACGTACCCAGGGAAGTCCAAAGCGTGCTCTGCTGAGGAAATAAGAAGATTCAATCACTAAAGTCATCAGGAAAAACTGGACTCTCCAGGGTGCCTCCAGGGAGGGCTCGGGAAAGGCCAGAGGGACGGCGCCCTCTAGCGACCGGTCTCCACCTGCAGACGCAACCCAGACAGGCTGCGAAGCTTGCCTCTAACCAGAGGATCCCGCCTGCTGCAGGGGAGATGGCCAGGCCCCTTCCAAAAACGGGTGCTTTGGGGGTGCTAGAGACCACCAGCCCCAGGGGCTGGCAGCTCCGTTTCCACCTGAGATACTCCAGCGCCAATGTGGCCCCACAGGGCACACACGGCTCTACCCATCCCGCGTGGAGGCAACCCTCTTGGCAACGAAGGCAAAAGAGCTTCACCACCCATGGGGGTTCCGCATCCACCCTGGAGACCCGGCCTGTGGGGAGAAGACCCACAGGAGGGACTGGGGGGTGCAGGCATGTTGAGAGTCCCCCCCAGCCGCCCCTCACCAAAGCAGGTCGGGATCTTCCCTGCCACATTCCCGCAATATCCATGTTATGGGATTCAAGTCCACAGCGCTCTGTGGGGACAAACACACGGCCTGTTCTGTCTCCCCCGATCCCAGCACAACACCCGGACCAGAGCTGGAGACTGGAGTACACTGGGTGAATTCATGAACAAACGAATCAGTGTTCAAGTGTCTCCTTTTGGCGCTTATAAGACCTATGTTCTGTTCCACCTGCCATGACCTCTACGGAAGGCTGGATTAAAACCAGCCTCCCCCACAAGATGTCCACATCTAATCCTAGGAACTGGTGACTTTGACGTGATTAAGTAAGGAAGCAGGGAACAGTGGTTCTCATCTGTTATCCCAGCTCTTCAGGAGGCCAAGGTGGGAGGATTGCTTGAGACCGGGAGTTCAAGACCAGCTTGGGCAACATAGCAAAACCTCATCTCTATAAAAAATTTTTAAAAATTAGCCGGGTGGCTCAGCCTGTAATCCCGCGCCTTTGGGAGGCTGAGGTGAGTGGATTGCCTGAGCCCGTAGGTTCGAGACCTGCCTGGGCAGCGAGACCTCATCTCTACAATAAATCAAAAAATCAGCCGGGCGTGGTAGCGCATGCCTGTAATTCCGGCTACTCGGAAGGCTGAGGCGGAAGGATCGCCGGAGCCCAGCAGGTCGAGGCTGTGGTGGCCGTCCCGGCCACTGCACTCCAGTCTGGGTGACAGAGTGAGACTCTAACTAAAAAAAAAAAAAAGTTTTTTTAATTAGCCAGGCATGGTGGCGCATGCCTGGAGTCGCACCTACTCAAAAGGCTGAGGCGGAAGGATCACTTGAGCCCAGGAGTCAGAGGCTGCAGTGAGCTGTGATCGTCCCATGGTACTCCAGCCTGGGCAACAGAGTGAGACCCCGACTCCAAAAAAAAAAGAAAGAAAAGTTAGGACCTTGAGATGGGAAGGTCACCTGGATTATGCCAGTGGGCCCAGTGTGATCAAAGGGTTCTTATAAGAGGGAGGCAGAAGGCTCAGAGTCAGAGATGTGACAAAGCCAAGAAAGAATGGCAGGTGCCATGCCTGTGGAAGAAAAGGCCACACACCCCGGATTTGGGTGCCTCTAAAAGCCAGAAAAGGCAAGCAAATGGGTTCTCCCCTGGAAGGAGAATCAGCCCTGCCAACACCTTGATTTGAGGACTTCTGACCTCCAGAACTGTAAAGTAATAGATTTAGGCTGTTTTAATCCACTAAATGTGTGGCATTTTACTACAGCAGCCCTAAGAAACTGACAGCCTTAAGACGGTCCCAGTGAATTAATGGCTTTTCAAAAGACCTGGAACTGGCCCTGCATGGTGTCTCATGCCTGTAATCCTAGCACTTTAGGAAGATTGCTTGAGTCCAAGGTTTCAAGATTAGCCTGGGCAATATAGCAAGACTTTGTCTCTACAAAAAAGAAATCTTTTTAATTAGCTCAGCATGGTGGCACATGTATGTAGTCACAGCTACTTAGGAGACGGAGCTATGATCATGCTGCTCTACTCCAGCCTGGGTGACAGAGCAAGATCCTATCACTATAAAAAAAAATTTTTTTTTAGAGGCCTGGAACATTCCTTGCACCGGTTTTATGGAGCACTGGCACTGCACTGGGTGTCCAATGACACAACGTTTACTAAAACAGACATGCTCTGGGCCACACAAGCAGAGCGAACATTGAACAAACACAGAGGGCACGTCCGACCAACACCAAGGATAAAAATACAACTGTTCCGAAGGCTGCCGAGGGTCACTCTTCCGTGACACCAAGAACAGGTTTGTTTCTTAATAGCAAACCCGTTAAAATGTATTATAATCCCGGCACTTTGGGAGGCCAAGGCGGGAGGATTGCTTGAGGCCAGGAGTTCAAGACCAGCCTGGACAACTTAACGAGGTCTCATCTCTCTTTTTTTTTTTTTAATGTGCAAAAACAACAGGACGGCCTCACAGTCAGCAAGACCAGAAGTCATTTCTCCACAGTGACTTCTCAGGATGGCTTAGCACAGCAGCCTCAGGTTCAGAGGCTGAGGGCGGGGTCAGACCACCTGCCTACCCACTGTTCTTGTTGGCCTAGTTATTTAATGGACTCAGGGAAGTAGCCAGGGATGTGCTAATTGCTTGACCTTTTCAGACACAGCTGTGTCCCACAAGCCCCCTTCTGCTCTGAAACTCTGAGGCTCTCCTTTGTCCCCAAGAGCACCTGACACAGATGGCTTCTCAATCTGGCCACCATCCTTTTGCGCACCAGACAACCAGGTTCTGGGTAGTAGTCCAAGTATTTTTCTATTTTTCTATTTTTTTCTTCTTTTTTTTTTTTTTTTTTTTTTTTTTTTTGAGTCAGATCTCACTCTGTCACCCAGGCTGGAGTGCACAATCACGGCTCACCACAGCCTCCACCTCCTAGGCTCAGGCAATCCTTCCAACTCAGCCTCCCAAGAAACTGGGACTACTGACATGTGCTATCACACAGCTAATTTTTTGTAGAGAAGAGGCCTAGCTATGTTGTCCAGGCGGGTCTCAAACTCCTAGGTTCAAGCAATTCTCCCACCTCATCCTCCCAAAGTACTTGGATTACAGGTGTGAGCTACTGCGCTCAACCGGCCAGACATTTTCAAATATTGGATAGTCCACCAGTTCTTCCTCAAAGACACCATTCAAGTCACTAAAAACAGTAACAGCACTCCAGCTGTCAGAGCCATCAGCTCCTGGACCGAGCACGCCCATCTGTGGTACACAAGGTACCAGGAGCACATGGGAAACTGAGGAAGAAAAGGAGGCATGTCGTAGGAACCAGTCACCTCTCACTGGATCCAGATACCTCCCTTGACATTCCTCATGCTTGCCCCAACGCGGTAACCCTGGCCAGGAAAGGGGGCAGGGAAGAGGAGGACTTTGGAGTGAGGCAGCGCCAGGTCTAGTCCCCCCTCTGGGCATGTGATCTCGGGCAAGCTAACATCTCCAAGTGCCAGTTTTGTCATCAGGAAAAATGGCAACACAATCTCAAGGGAGAACTTCTCTGGAAGGGGACAAGACAGACACACTGTGCAGCAGAGGTCCTGCCAAGATCATGCAACACAGTAGGTCTCGCCTGAATTCAGAATGCAAACGGCCAGGCACATGCAGGGGCGGAGTGGAGGGGCCTGTTGGTGCCTGCAATCCCAGCAATTTAAGAGGATGCAGGAGGATGGCTTGAGGTTGGGAATTCGAGACCAGTCTGGGCAACATAGTGAGACCCCGTCTCTACAAAAAATTTTTTTAAATTAGCCAGACATGGTGGTGCATGCCTGTCAACCCAACTACTTGGGAGGAAACAGGGGAGGACTGCTTGAGCCCAGGAGTTCCAGGATACAGTGAGCTATGATGGTGCCTGGTGACAGAGCAAGACCCTAGCTCTAAAAAAAAGAAAAAGAAAAAGCAAATGGGCTCATACGATGTGCAGAAAGACCCAGGCAAAGGTTTGGGACTCCAGATTCAGTGCTCCTTCCACCACACAGCTGTGCAAAACAGCCCCTGGACTGCAAGGATGTGGAGTTTGTATTCATATTACCAAGCCCTACTAGCAAGCCCTGTATCTTCCCACAACTCTGATGGATGGCATTGCTACTTGTAAAGCATATGCCCAGCAACATCACTTCAAATCTGTAAAGCCAAGTGTGGGTGACCTTCCCACCAAAGCAAAAAGGTGTTCCTCAACCACCTGTACAGCGGGTCTGGGCGCCCACCTGGTGACTCCCTTCTCATCTTTTAGGGCCTCCGCATACCAACCCCTGGGCATCTCCAACCAGGTCTGAGAGCTGGCTACAATTTCTCTGTGATGCCGAGCACCCTGAAAGCAGACAGAGCCAGAAGTCCCAGAAGAATTCTTCAGACCATGCAGGCTGAATTGTGTCCCCCACAGAAAGACACGCTGAAGTCCCGACCCCCCCCCCGATACCTGTGAAGGTGGTCTTATTTGGAAGAAGAGTCTTTGCAGATATAATCAAGTTCAGAAGAAGCCATTAGGATGGGCCCTCATCCGATGACGGGTGTCCTTAAAGGAACAGGAGAGGGCTGGGTGCGGTCACTCACACCCATAATCCCAGTATTTTGGGAGGCCAAAGTAAGAAGATGGCCTGAGTCCACCGATTCGAGACCGGACTGGGCAACTTGACAAGACCTCATCTCTACAATAAATCAGAAAATTAGCCGGGAGCGGTGGCACGTTCCGATAGTTCCAGCTACTTGGAAGGCTGAGGCGCAAGGATCACCTGAGCCCAGCAGATCGAGGCTGCGGTGGCTGTGAGTGTGCCACTGCACTCCAGCCTGGGCAACAGAGTGAGACTCCAACTCAAAAAAAAAAGAAGAGGAGAGGACAGAGGCACAGAGGGAAGGCGGCCATGGAAAGACGGAAGCAGACAGAGGTAATACAGCCCCAGCTGAGGAACTCCCTCCCAAAGCTACCAAAGGCTGGAAGAGGCAAAACAGGCCCCGCCCCCAGAAGTCTCTGGAGGGAGCATGGCTGGCTGATACCTTGACCTTGGACTTCTGGCCTCCGGAGCCGTGAGAGGATACATTTCTACTGTTTGAGCCGCCTGGTGTCTGGTGCTTTGTTGCAATGGCCCCAGGACATTAACACGTCATGTTGCCCAGGTCAGGCCTGGCTGCATCCGCTTGCTCCTCCTTTCACTTTCTCCTCCAAGGAGGGGCCCGGGCCAGCGGCCAGCTCTACCAGCGCCTCCATCCATCCTCCTTGGGCTGCGTGCCGGCACACGGCCAGATTCTAACTGCCCACACACCCACCCTGGCCTGGCCTGGTGCCCGGGGCTACCGTGGGCATCTGGGAGGATGGTGCAAGAACCGGGCCAGCCAGCGATGCCGGATGCTCTCCCGCCCACATCCCTGGGGGTCTAGCGGGGGTCCTCAGCCACTTCTGCCTCGCAGGCCAGGGTCAGCCTGCCCTGTCCTCACTCTTGGCCCTGGCCTCTCGCCTTGGTTGCCCTGGCAACAGGGCGCCCTCCCTCCCACAAGGCAGCACCAGGCAGGGGCAGGCAGGAAAGCTGTGGGGCTCTGAACTGGTGCGTGCTCTGGACACGGGTGACGGCGGGGCCAGGCAGGGATGGCCAGACCAGCCAAGTGTGCAGCCAGCATCCTGTGTGGCACCGCTGACAAGAGCCCAGGGGACGCAGTGCTCGGGGATGGTGTCCGTCAGGTTCGCTCAGCCAGGCGGCCATGCAGGCAACAGAGCGGACCAGGGGCTCCGAAATGTCAGGACTCGTCCACGCGGTCAGGCTTCCTCAGCCTCGGCCCAGCTTCGGATGGCCAGCTCCTTCTCTGGTGTCCAGAGAGCCTTTGCTGGACTCCTGCCATGCTCACAGCGCCCTGCTTGGTTCCTGTCTTGGAGTCCCACACTCTGGTTTATTTATTTGTGTGTTCGTTTGTCTGTTTGTTTGTTTGTTCATTTATTTATTTTGAGTCAGGGCCTTACTCTGTTGCCCAGGCCACAGTGCAGTGGCACGATCATGGCTCACCACAGCCTTGAACTCCTGGGCTCAGGTGATCCTCCCACCTCAGCCTCCTGAGGAGCTAGGACTACAAGCGCATGCCACCATGCCCAGTTAATTTTTTAACTTTTCTGTAGACACGAAAAATGGGCTGCGTTGCTCAGGCTGGTCTCAAATTCCTAGGTTCAAGCGATCCTCCCACCTCAGCTGCCCAAAGTGCTGGCATGAGCCACCACACCCGGCCTGACACACAGTAGGCCCTCAGTAGATGCCCACCTAATAAGTGCATAAAACACGCATCACAGTCACACCTCCTTCCGTGTTGTGGACTCAGTGAGAGAACACGTAAAAAATGCCAACAGTGCTCGCTCGTCTGCTTAGAGAACCTACCGCGTGCAGGCTAGCCACCAAGCCTGGCAGGAGGCCCAGTGACGGGAAGGGAGTGGCCCCAGAGCCATGATCCACCTGTGTCCTCCCTTTCTGAAAGACTTCTCGCCTGGGGCCCCCTCTGCCTTCTGCAGGCGATAGATGCTTCTGCCCAAGCGCACCCTAAATTTCAAAGGTGTGTCCCACTTCCTCAGCTGCATGGAGACTCCTGCATCTGGAGAAAATACTTCCAGGGACTCCTTTCATCTCTTGACTCCCTTGATGTGCAGTTGGTGTTTGAGAGGTGTTGGAGTGGGGCCGGGGAAAAGCAGGGATGGGTGTCTTCATTCACTTTTAGCTGTAAATTTCCTCCACTTAATAAGTCTGGCTTCATATACGCATTTTATAGTATAATGATGGTACGGTTTGGCCTAATTTGCATGTGTCATTCACTCATCCAACAACCACTTAGTGGACGTTCATGAGCGTCAGACCTGGCACTGGGAACTGGATGGGCCAGGGGGACTCAGACACGGACCCTCCCCGAGAGCCTCAGCACCCAGGAGACAAATAATAGAGGTATGTGAGAATGCTGGGTCCCAGGAAGGAGCACGGTAGTCCAGAGAGGCTTCCTGGAGGAGGCAACCTTGAAACAGAGTCTTGAAGGAGTTTGTCCTACAGGGTGGAGGGAGAAGGGTCCAGTCCTCCATCCCCACATTCCCAGCAGGTAGGGGACTTACGACCAGCTTTCCCTCCTCGGGTTCCCTTCCCCTTCTCATTCCACACCCAACCTGAAATTCCCCAACCCAAGGGAGATGGGATAGTCTGCGGGAGTGCGGGGGGACAGAGACGCATGAACCCAGTTCCCGGGACAGAAAGTCAGCATCCCTCAGGGGCCTGTCTGCCCACATTCTTATCTGTGAGCTCAGGATCCACAGCTTGGAAAGGGGGCTGGGGGCAGAGAGGGTTCCACAAGGTAACAGACACGAGGAAGTCACAGACATTAAAACAGTCTTCAAAAGTTCTTATAGTCATGGACCTGGCAGGTGGAGAGGGGGAGAGGGAGGGAGAAGAGAAGGAAGGGAGACGGAGGGAGAGAGGCACCATCCAAGCCAGCAACTGGTGGGAACACAGAAGGGGCAGCTCGGCCACTGTCTGCCTTTCCTGGGTCCTTGCTCTGGGCAGGGCGTGGATGCCAGCAGGGTCCCTCAGCCACCCAGGAAGTGGGCCACCCTGATCGTGGCCATTTTACTAATGAGAAAAATAAGGCTTAGAGAAACCAAGGCCGTCACCCAAGATCCCACGTGTAGTAAGACGTGGAGCTAGGATAGGATCTGTACCCCCCTCACCCCGTCTTACTAGTTAAGGATCTAAAACAAACACACGTTCAGCATCAGAGCCTGGGGACCCCTTTTCCAACAGAAAACTTAACAGGACTCTTCCTCTTAGCAGTGGTTGCACTTTCAGACCGGAAAACACATTCTGCACAGCTTTCAAACTAGCTTGCATTTGAGGAAGGCCTTCAGAACCCGAGACAAACAGAATGACAGCAGCAAATGTAGGATGCTGGTCTAGTCTCCCTCAGTATCTCCCAAAGCGACCTCCACGGCGTGGACGTTCATAGGTCTTACATGCATCACACAAAGGCCAAGGAAGTAGAGGAGACGGGGGATTAAGTAAAGCCAAACAGATGTGATCGTTTCTGCAATACTTCTCAGAGCCTTGACTCTGCGGATGCACTGCGTGTTTCTCCAAGAGGAGGGGCAGAGTCCTCCGTATCTCCCCCACCTGCATCCCCCCACCACCCACCCAGTGCTGGCCTCAGGACACTCTCTGGGAAACACTGCTGGGAGGGACCCTAGGCTCAAGGACCCCTTTCACAGTGACTCACCCCACCAGGCCAAGGCTGGGGGTTCCTGGTCTAGGGCCTAGGACAGGGGCCCGTGACTAGGAACCCCCGGCTTCGAATAAGCCCGGCAAGGCTCTAGCCTCAGGCTAGACATGCCTGAGGGTGAGAATCCTGCCCCAAGGCTGGGAAGAACAAGATGAAGGAGTCCCTCTCGGGTGGGCCCCTGGAGGGCGGGTGGAGTCTGCGGTCCCCCAGCCACCCAGCCCTTTCGATCGACAACCCTGGCCACTTGCTCCTGAAGAGCCTTCTTGGATCCCGTGAGCCCAGGGCTCTGGCTCTTTACTTCCTCACAACCCTCCTGCACCCCATCTCCTCCCCGCCCCGAAAGTCCTCGAACACCTACAAAGGCCTGCTGGAAATCACGGCAAGGATCAGAGGCAGGAGTCAGCCGCGAGCTCCCTGGGGCAGGACTCCTAGCTTGTTCATCCGAAGGCTGGACACAGCAGCCCTCTCCCTGAAGATATACCCAGCAGAGACAGAAAAGTATGCAAGCTCTTATTGCACTGAGGTGGGGAAGGATCTCTGGTTGGGAGCTTGTCAGAAACACAGGAGCATGCAAATCACCATCATCTCACGGGGTCCCTGGCAGGGCCCAGAGAGGCGGCCTTGGAGCCAAGGTTCCTGTGCCCATTCGCTGTGTGACTTAGGGCAGGTTCCTTAACCTCCCTGGGATTCCATTTCCTCAACAGTAAAAGAAAAGCTGTTATGAGGATAGCACGAGGCAAAATGTGTTAGGAGGTTGGGACAGTCCCTGGGAAGCAGAAAGGTCAGCATACATCAGCTGTCCCACTGTTCCCATTTCACGGGCAGGAAAACCGAGCACCCAACACAAGGCGCCTTCCATGGCTGCCTCCCAAAGACAATACAGGCTGATCCAGCAGTGCCTGGAGGAAAGCCAGATGCCTGCCAAGAACAGCCCGTGAGAAGGGACACACAAACCCAAAGACTGCTCAAGAGAAATCTAGCCTATCAGATGCTTCCACAAAAAAAGCCTTGTCACTTGTCCCTGAAAATGTCCCAGATGCCATTCTTCTGGGCCCAAAAAGTGCACATGCCCCATCAGAGTGACGGAAACCTCATCCCACAAGTCAGACCCTCGTCCGTCTGGGCCAGAGTGAGACAGCCAGGGACCCCTGTCCTCATCGCCTTAACATCAACGTCCCCACTACCTTCTTGGGAAAAACCGAGCGGCCACTACCCAGGGTTCATTCTTACAAAAACAAAACAAAACACAACACAATTCTGCCATAAAGCAGAAAAGACAATAAGGGCTGGCTTGAGTTTAACTTCTGCTGAAAACAGTAAGAAAGCCAACACGACAACTCACTGGCCAGGCAGGTGCGGTGACGGAGGCCTTGGGAACACTCCTAGGGCTCAGCAGAGGGGCTTAGGCCGGTGGGCATTGTGAGCAGCCAGGGGACACACACCCTGCTCAAATAGGGATGCGGCAGGATGCCACCATGACTTGCAATTCGAGGGAAAGCCTCTTTAGGGAGGCTCTGAGGGAGGCCGCAGGGATGAGGCCACCAGGAGGCCCAGGCTGTTCTGTGTGATAGGACTCCGCTGACCACAGGCCCCATTTCTATCTTTCCTCCCAATGGACTATGCCAGCCGCTCCCCAGGACGGCGAGCCACAGCACACCAAGGAGGAAGGAAGGGAGAGTCCACTCCCTGGTGTGGTTGAGGGCGCCTCTGACTCAGGGAAAAACTGAATGGTGCACTCTGGCCTCCCACCCGCCTTCGCTCTCTGGGCCCCGAGACAGGAGGAGGACATGGGGGTCTGCCACGCACACAGGGAACTCCAACAGGAGGGGACACCGCTGGGGGCACACGTCGCCCTGGCTGCATCGCCTGATTGCCGACTCTGAGCGCGGAACCCGTGCCACCCCGTTTCCACGACAACAGAAATCAAATACCAGAAAGAGAACGCCAGCCAAGCCAAGGCCGCCCCACTGCAGAGGCGGCAGGCAGCCTCCCGTGGAGGCGCTCACTCCACCCAGGGAAGGTCCTAGAATGGGGGGGGTGGCGGGGGGGAAATGAGGAGGGCTGCAGACTGGAATTCCACCCACATTTGCCCACGACCTGTGCCCCCTTTCGTCGGTCGGGACACTCTGGATGCTGGTTTTAGTGCTGGGTGCTGGTTTGGGCGCTTCCTGTCTGTGTCCAGGTTCCCCATTGGTATAAATGGGGTTAAGAGCCATGAGCGGCTTCACGGGGTGACTGTGGGAACCCATGAATGTGCGTGGCGCCCCACGCCCAGGAAGCACGATAAGCTCTTTGTTATTATAAACACGTGTCCCCCACCTCCTGGTGGAAACTCATTCACTGAGGCTAACTTCTTGCAGGTGTTGCACGGTTCACCCAACTATTCCCGGGTTTGCTTATGCAGGGAATGTGGGAGTCCCCCGGAGGCCAGGGTCCCAGCCTGACAGGTGCTCAAGGCAAGGGGCTCTGGGGGCAGACAGTGGTCTGGGACATGCCTGGCCTGCTCTCTGGGCACTCGTGGCCCCTCCCCACGCCAGGCCAGGATCGGCAGTGAGGTCTCACCACCCTGGCAGCCACCCCAGCTCCTCCCCCTCCACTCCCACAAGCCTCGAGGCTCATCCAGAGTGGACAGCAGGGACCTGCCAGCACCTACGGGAAACCCAGGACTGACGTGGTCCCCAAAGCGGAGTGCTCTCATTGAGAGACTTGATGGAAGAGCCCAAGGCCAGGATGGTAAATAGCACCAGGTGCCCCAGGAGACGCCACCTCTTCCGCTGAGTGAGGGCATTGTGTGGGCACGCCGACAGGAAGGCCTCGGTCAGCCCAGCGCTCCAAATGCCTGGAAGGGACAGGAGAGGGGGTGCTGGGGTAGGAGGAGGGGCGCTTCACCCTACTTCTGCACCCGCCAAACCGGTCAAGTAGATGCCTGGGGCTGGTGCTCAGCTCTGAGGCCTCTGATTCTAGAACTGCCTGGAGTCGTGTTTCATCACCACGTGTCTCAGAGCCAACAACCTCTCCTAGTCCCATAGGTGAGGTCTGCCCTTCTTCAAGGTCACGCCTTTGAGCCTCCGAGGGCCTCCCTGTCTGATGCTGCAGAGCACTTACACCAACCCCAGCCTGCAGGGAACTCGGCCAGGCCCTTCAAACCCAAGTCCGCAGGCATTTCCTGCTCCCTCTCACTGAGCTTCCTTCTGCTTTTTTTTTCCCCCCAGGCTGGAGTGTAGTGGTCTGATCACCACAGCCTCCAACTCCTGGGCTCAGTTGATCCTTCCGCCTCAGCCTCCCAAGTAGCTGGGGCTAAAAGCACACCCCACCACACCTAGCTAATTTTTTTTTTTTTTTTTGTAGAGATGAGGTCTCACTTTGTTGCCCAGGCTGGTCTCCAACTCCTGGGTTCAAACAATCCTCCTGCCTTGGTCTCCCAAAGTGCTGTGATTACAGGCGTGAGCCACTACACCTGGTCCTTTTTTGCTTTCTTTTCTTTTCTTTTCTTTTCTTTTCTTTTCTTTTCTTTTCTTTTTTTGAACACTACCTCTATCTGAGCACTGCCCATTCTAGGTCATGTGTTACTCCTCTCCATAAAAAATGTTAAAGGGAAAAGGAATCCAAGACACCAAGGATTCGACCTGGAATGCCACACTCCTGGACAAACAGTTTGGCTTTGGCATGACTGTAACCAGGCAATAAAGGAAGCTGCTCTTCTGTAGTTCTGGCTACTTGGAAGGCTGAGGTGGAAGGATCGCCGGAGCCCAGCAGGTCGAGGCTGTGGTGGCCGGGAGCATGTCACTGCACTCCAGTCTGGGCGAGAGTGAGAGTCCAACTCAAAAAAAAAAGGAAGTTGCACTTGAGAGCTAGTGGTCTCAACGGGAAGACTAACTGATGTGGCCAGCATCACCCATACAAACCTGGGGTGGCTTAACAGAGAGGGATAACCCATTCTTCAATCCCTAGTACCACCCCAATGCCAGTTCTCTGTCCTTCCACAGCGGGGCACAAGCAAGGGACAGGTGAGAATACCAGCCTGACCCCACACAAACCACAGAAGAAAATCATCCCAGGCTTCTCATACCAAAGATGGCACCACGCCCGCCCACCAAACACCTCGCCCAGGACCAAGGAGCAGGGGAAGTGGCATGGAATGTGGTAATAGATGGCTGGGATTCCGGGGAATCTGAGCTGGCTTGGCCGTGTTGGCTTTCGTATGACCTTGAGCAAGTCACCTCCAAACTCAGTTGCACAAAGAGCAGCGGACGGCCTGACCCTGGTGCGCACGGACCGTGCCCTTCCTGAGTGTGTATTACAGCACGGAGCAGGCCATGGGGAGTGAGCTCAACTGAGCCACACGCCCTTGGGCAGGTGCCTAGCCCTGGGATCACTGTGCCCCAGAAAGCTTTCCCCAACCCGACAACCATCGCATCACCCATCTCCACCTTCTAAACCACAGAAACCAGAGGACACACTGTGGGCACTTATGAAATAAGAAGTATTCATACTGGTCTCTGCCCCCTGGCACAAACTTTTGTAGTTTCCTGAGTAACAGGGGTGCTAGGAGAACCTTTTGTTCTGACATCTGGTCTCTGACTCCGATTCCTGCCAGAGTTCCTAAGCCCTTGGGATCTCCTGGGTGATTGGAGTCTCTGTAGTACTAATGAGGTGACCCTTAGAGTGGCTCCTGATGGGGGCTGGAAACCAGAAGACCAAGCCAGGATTAGAAGCCCGGAGCTCTCAACCCAGCCCCCAGCCTCCAGGAAGGTAGCTGGGCCAGAGATTGAGTCAATCATCATCACACCTACACAATGAAGCCTCCGTAAAAATCCCTCAGCTACGGGGTTCGGAGCTTCTGGGCTGACAAACATCTGTGTGTCAGGAGGGTGGAGCACCCCAACTCCACAGGTACACTGTGAACCTCCTGCGCTAGGAACCTGTGAACCGCTTTATCTGGCTCTTCATCCTTATTCTGTATTATATCCTCTATAATAAATCAGGAAACATAAAGCGTTTCCCTGAGTTCTGTGAGCCATCCTAGCGAATTAATCGAAATCAAGGAGGGCGCCATGGGAACCCCCGCTTACAGCAGTTTGGTCAGACGCACAGGTCACGATCTGCTCACAACTGGCATCTGAAGTGGGGGGCAGTCTTGGGCTGAGCCCTCCACCTGCGGGTCTGACACTCCAGGCAGATCGTGTCGGAACTGAGTTGGATTACAGGATCTTCGGCCGGCAGCTGCCGGGAAACTGCAGGTGGGTGAGGAGACAGTCCTGCACACCTGGTACCGGGAGGATTGTACTGAGCAGTGAGGAGAGGGAAACTGCTTTTTCTTCCGACGGTCCCTGACATATAACTGCCAAAGTACAGTCAATCTCCTTCATTCATGGATTCTGTGTTTGCAGATTTGCCTAACCAATAAGATGTGTAAGCCCCAAATAAAATACTCCTGACATTCACGCAGTAGGGAGAGGCAAAGAATCTGAGTCACACAAGGGACGCTCTGCCTTCTGGGTTCAGCTCTCACAGCACTCATATCATGGTCTGTGTGATGTCACGTTTTTCACATCTTTGTGCTTTTTTCTTTTTAAGTCAGAGTCTTACTGTCGCCAGGCTGGAGTGCAGTGGCATGCTCACGGCCACCGCAGCCTCGACCTGAGGGGCTCAGACGATCCTTCCACCTCAGCCTTCCAAGTAACTAAAACTATAGGCGTGTGCCACCACACTCAACTAATATTTTTATTTATTGTAGAGACAAAGTCTTGCCAAGTTGCCCAGGCTGGTCTTGAACCCCTGGGCTCAGGCAATCCTCTCACCTCAGTCTCCCAAAGTGCTGGGATTACAGGTATGAGCCACTTCGCCTGACCCCTTTGTTGTCTTTGTTGGCCACCTGGCTGTTTAAAATGGGCGCCCGGCGCAGTTAGAGTCCTCCGAGCATTTGTAAGTGCAGGAAGGCTGTGACGTGGCTTACGGAGAAAATTCATGTTGAAGATGCTTCATCCAGGCAGAAGTTCTAGCACTGCTGGCCGTGAGCTAGATGCTAATGAATCAACAATATATTTCATACGAGGCGTCTTTAAACAAACATATGAAACAAGGTTCCATATCGATCTGTTGTTGAAAATGTTGCAACCAGAGGCTCGCAGGAACCTAGCCCCATATTCCCATGGGAGCCCTGGCTCTGTATCAGTTGACTTGATGTTTGCGGCAACTTTATAGACCCTAGCCACGGCGAGTAACAAGAACTGACTGAATTTGAGAAGGCGTGAACCGAACCCAGTGCCCCACTCCAGCCAGCTCATGAGATGTTCCCACCCTTCCTGCTCCTCTTCTGAACAACACTCCACTGGAAGACTTCTCCTTGGTCTGCATCCAAAGAACCCTGGTATTCCCACTTTCGTCTGGATGTTAATGCCTAATATACCTGGGGGACCAGATGGCAGGCATCCAGTTAAATCCCACCAGGTGTGACTCACACCAAGTTATGGTTTCCTCACGATCAGACCAAAACACCAGGATTTGTGAGACCCCAAAGCTCTCGGCTTCCACCATCATTCCCACCGTCACTTATTTCCAGCTCAGCCTACGTTTCTCCTGCTCAGACGTTTAAAAATTTCCTTGGCTGGGTGCAGTGGCCCACACATGTAATCCCAGCACTTTGGGAGGCTGAAGAGGGAAGATTGCTTACGCCCAGAAGTTTGAGACCAGCTTGGGCAACATAGTGAGAGCTCATCTTTAGGAAAAAAATAAATCAATAGCCAGGCATGGTGATGTGTGCTGTAGTCCCTGCTATTCGGGAGGCTGAGGTAGGAGGATCGCCTGAGTCCAGACAGTCAAGGCTGTGGTGAGCCGTGATCATGACACTGAATTTCAGCCTGGGCAACAGAGTGAAACCTCAGCCACCCCCTCAAAAAAATTTCCTATTGCAAGCGGCTCTTGTTGCTTCAGATATAGGGACTACAGATACTCCTGTAACAATCAGCTAAGAAATTCTAATACAAGAAGTTACCTTACATTTCTGGTGGCCTTTCCACCTTCCCGGAACACAAGTGAGAAGATTTCTTCTGATGACAAGCAGAGAAAGCATGGAGGTAGGAGAAAACGCAACTGGGTGTGTTACACCCATCCCTCCACTAAGCTGAGCAAACACACCCCCAGGAGGATGACGGGAGCTATTTAAAACTAGATGACAGCAGTCTCTGCATCTGTTTAATAACACATCTTCTGTACTTGTCAAACAAGCCAAGTGAGACTTTAAAGCAAAGGATGTGCACCATCTCTTTTTCTAAGCCAGGACTATCGACCCCAAGTTTGTGAAACCCTGAATTTGCACCCAGCACTCACGTTTGGTGGCAATGGGCATCTCTCTTCGCCCAAGCATGAGCCTGGGAGGCCACACCAGCCCATTCAGCTTCCCAAGGCTGACGGCGGGTAGCATTTATTTTTAAAGGAATGCATGTCAGAAATATTGCTGTTTATTCGGTGCCTGAAAAATTATGTAGAGTGAAATGATACAGCAGAAGTCAACCTCAAAGTGCTCACCAGTTTGTAAGCTACAGGCACCAGGCGAACACAAGCCTTGCTTATTAATCAGAAGGGAAGGATGAATCCTCCTCTCCTTTCCTTGCGAAAACAAAGCACAGTCTTCAAAATGAACCACAGGGCGTACAGAACCAAGATAAAATACAGTCATGCTTTGACCTCATTACTTCGTCGTCTGTGAAGAAATAACAAGAGTGGTCATCATAACTACTGGGTCTTATTCACTAACCAAGCACTGGGTGCTGAGAGTTGAATGGCGTCACCCCCAGAATTCACAACCACCTGGAAC
Source organism: Carlito syrichta (assembly GCF_000164805.1). Classification (NCBI taxonomy): domain Eukaryota; kingdom Metazoa; phylum Chordata; class Mammalia; order Primates; family Tarsiidae; genus Carlito; species Carlito syrichta. Next base: position 384,840 of record NW_007231750.1, on the reverse strand, counting down.
CTAAGAACGGGACTTATTTGGAAATAGGGTCTTTGTAGATGATATTGAGTTCAGAGGAGGTCAACCCAGATCAACTGAAAGAGGGAAATTTGGACACAGATACACGGAGAGAAGACACAGAAAGATAAGGCACACAGCGGGGACACCACGTGACAATGAAAACAGACTGGAGTGAAGCTGCCACAAACCAAGACATACCAAGGACTGCTGACCATCACCAGAGGCCAGGAGAGACCAGGAGGGATCCTGCCCTGGAGTCTTCAGAGCGAGCACGGATACCTTGACTTTGGACTTCTGGCTCCAGAGCTGTGGAAGAATACATTTCTGCTCTGTAAGCCAGCCAGTTGGGGGCACTGTGATATTGCAGCCCTGGGAAATTAATACAGATTTTTGTATGATCTCATTTAGTATTTTCAAGAGCCCAGTGAGGCAGGGGTTTTCATTTCTTCCAATGGACAGAGGAAGCCACCGAGGGTCAGGGAGGTGCTGTCCCTGGCCCAGGGCACACCTCAGATAGGAAACCGAGCAGGAGGGTGAAGCTGGGTCTGGCAGCTCTCAGCCCCAGTCCCTCTGAAGAGTCCGAGCTTCCAGCAAAGCATTTGCCACCCTGGGAAGCTCTTGGTCCCCCCTCTCGTCCTGTCCCTCATTCAGTCTCTTCATGCCAGAAGCATGACCCCACCCCAGTGGCTTCCCAGGACCCAAGCTGTGGGATCAGGGCACTGGGCCCCTCTCCAGCCTGTCCCTCCTCTCACCCACCAAGCAGGGGCCCGGTGCTAGACTGACTCCTGCCCTAGCCCCACAGGAGTCCAGAACTGATCCACTGGATCACCGTGCACTCTGGCATGATATTAACGGTGAGCCACAGGTGGGCCTCCCAGTGCATCCTCCAGCTCCAGAGCTCAGCTAAGGTGGGTCACCCTGAGACCCAGGCTGCCCAAGGGCCGACAGACTCAGGCTTCAGGGCCTGCAGGCTACAGAGCAATCCCCACCAAGGTCACAGATGACCCCTCAGACCCCTCCCGGGACACAGCGTCCCAGCTCTCCTCGGGCCTTGCTCTTGGGTAAGATCCGGCACCAGCCTCTTCATTCTTGGATTCTTTACAAGTGCATAGATTATTTTTAGAAGCTGTTATTGCTCTACAGTTACTTCATTAGTTTTAGAACCAAAGAATCCCATCATATGGGACTTGATTGGCTCATAAAATTATCGTTTGTTCTGACAAATATTTATTGAGCATGCCACCGTGTGCCATATTCTGCTCGGTACATTACATTTTTAAAAAATTATTTACTTAGCTAATGATCACAAGTCCCCTAATTTAATTTACTCCTAAATGTGTTTAATTTTCCCACAAATGGAACGACACGCTTCTAAACCGAGCATTTTTGTCAGGATGAGAGAAGAAAAAGAGAGAGAGGGAGAAGGTGGGGGAGGGTAAGAGAGGGAGAGAGAGAGATGCTACCATCAGGAGAACCCTGGGTCCAGGACTCCAGGCCCAGCTCTGACCCAAGCCTCTAGCGTCCTGAGCACGTAGAAGGTGCCATTTCCGGGCACTCTACCAGTCACCCTCACCACTTGAAAGCTATCCCCCTTACTTGATTCGGAAAACTGGGGCACAGGGAGGTAGAGTAACTTGCCCGACCCGGCTCAACAGGCAGGAAATGAGTCGGGCAGAATTTGAACCCAAGCAACCCTGTGTCCCAGCCGGTGCCCTTCACCCCTTGCTCTCGCCTCTGAGTCAAAGCGCAGCAGGAAGAAATCCACACGAAACAAGCCAGACACAGAGTCACCTCTCCCAAGTCACAAAGGGACAGTCCTCCTGTGTGACGTCTCACACAGTCACCCAGAGGAAGGCATGGCACCCGTGTTCATGGGGCTGTGCCCCGAAACTGTGCTGCCCTGTGTACATGAGTGCAGGGAGGACACACACAGTGGGGCTCCCGTCGTGTCAAGGTCAAAGTTGGGCCCAGGTGAAGAATGTGAGCGTGTGCAGTGCACGCACATGTGTAACATGACCAGGAAAGGCAAGCAAACGGGAGATGGTTACTCTGCCCCTGCTGGTTACGCATTATGCTGGGTGTATCTGTGAGGGGGTTTCTGGATGAGATGAGCATCTGTATGGGTAGGTCAAGTAAAACAGATGGCCCTCCTCAACATGGGATCCCTGTCTAATCCATCTGAGGCCTGAACAGAGCAAAAGGTAGAGTCAGGGAGAATTCACTCTATCTGCCTGGCTGTTTTCCAATGGGGACACGAGTCTTCTCTTGCACTTGAACTGACACACCATTAGCTCTCCTAGGTCTCCATTACACGTCCTGGCATTTCTCAGCCTCCATAACCACATGAGGCCATTCCTTATAATAAATCTCTTGCTAGATAGATAGATAGATAGATAGATAGATAGATAGATAGATAGATAGATATAATTAACAGATAAATGATAAATAGATGTAGATGACAGACAGATCGATGATAAATAACTGATAGATAAATAGATAATAAATTGACAGATGATAGGAGATGGATACGTATAGACAGATAGATATGAAGGGGGCCCAAAAAAACCCAGAATTTATTTATATAAAATTGAGTATTTATTCTTCCACGTTTAAACTTGAGTCACCTTCAAAGTACTCTCCACTTGATGCAATACACCTGTAGAGACGCTTTTTCCACTGCTCAAAACAGTTTCTGAACTCGTCAATTTTGACGCCTTTTAGTTTTCCTGCTGTTTTTTGTTTCACCTCTTCCACATCAGCGAAACATTTCCCTTTGAGGATTTTTTTCACCCGAGGAAACGAAAAAATAGTCACTCGGGGTGAGATTGGGTGACTAGGGAGGGTGGGGCACGGGAGTCATGCTGTTTTGGGCCAAAAACTGCTGAGCATTCAGTGTGGTGTGGGAAGGTGTGTTGTCATGGTGGAAGAACCAGTCATCTGTTTGCCACAACTTGGGACGTTTCTTCCACAAATCTTGACACAAACTTCTCAAAACTTCCAGATAAGCACTATGGTTGACCGTTTGATCTGGAGGAACAAATTCCGAGTGTCCTACAAGGGGCTGCCTTCCAAAAGATAATTCCAGTTTTTTGAGTTCCCCCTCCCATATTTTGTTTAGTCATTCTGCCGTCCATGTACACTTGAGTTCCTTCCCCTTTTAGGCTATCAGGAATAACGCCGCTATGCCACAATATGTCTTAAATGGCCGTGTCCCAAGAAGGAGGGAGCTGGGTAGAAGACGAACGTAGCCAGTACCTCTTGGTACTAGCCCCTTCACAATCCTCTCACACGGAAAATAATTACAGTTGCTTATCCACTGTGATAGCCCATATTCTGGTTTTCCTCCGTGGTTTCTGGTTCATAACTCCCTCAGCCCTTGTTACAGTCTTCTGTTGTCATGTTAGGGCGCTTTAGGCCTCAGGAGCAGGCCGCAGGCCACAGCATTTCTCCCTCCAGCCTTCTCCGGTCCTCCTTTCATCTGCCCAAGGCAGGATTCTAATCTGATTATGGGTAGAAAGACCCTTATTCCTGAAAGGGCCTTGCCACATACTCTAGAGGAAAGAATGCTGTGCAGCGAGACCAGAACCTGAGCAGATAGGCCTTGCTGGGTTTCCCTACTCAGCCCCTTAGTATAAGATCATACCCTTCTTGTCCAATCACATGTTTACACAGTTGTCCATGCTTCAGTCATGCCTAGCCAACAAATACTCCATAAAAGGCCCAAGAGGACAGGGTTCAGGGAGGTTTCGGAGAGCCGGACATGTGGAGGCCTCTGGAGGGGGGCCTCCGGGGAGGGCCTGGAAGTTTCCCACCCCTCCCCCATGACTGGTCCTTCACACCTCTTCATCTGTATCCTCTGCAGTACCCTTTAAAATAAACCAGTAGGCCGGGCTCGGTGGCTCAGCCTGTAATCCCATGCTCTGGGAGGCCGAGGTGAGTGAATTGCCTGAGCCCGCAGATTCGTGACCCGCCTGGGCAACTTGGCGAGACCTCATCTCTACAATAAATTTTAAAAAATTAGCCGGGCGTGGTAGCGCGTGCCTGTAGTTCCAGCTACTCAGAAGGCTGAGGCAGAAGGATCGCCGGAGCCCAGCAGGTCGAGGCTGCGGTGGCCAGGAGTGGCCACTGCACTCCAGTCTGGGCAACTGAGTAAGACTCCAACTCAAAAATAAAATAAAATAAACCAGTAAACGTGTTTCACTGAGTTCTGTGAGCCACTCTAGCAAATTAACTGAACCCAAAGGTTATGGGGTTATGGGAAACCTGATTTGCAGCTGGTCAGTCAGAAGTTCTGGAAGCCTGGACCTACGACGGGCGTCTAAATGCGGGGGGGACAGGCTGGGGGTGCTCAACCTGTGGGATCTGACACCAACTCCAGGTAATGTCGGAACTGGGTTGAATTCTAAAGGACTCCCAGCTGGTATCCACTGCTTGGTGTGTAGGGAAAAACCCCACACGTTTGGTCACAGAAGTTATCTGTGGTGACTGCTGCTGTGTTGGTATGAGAACCAAGGAAAAACGGTTTGTGTTTTTCCAAATACCCACGCTGCCCAAATGATGCTCTAATATTCATTTCGCAGGAGCACAGTAAAGACCATAGGTAGCAATAACAGAATACTCTCAATGGTCATCCAAGAACATTCTAGAAAGTATAACATGTCATCCAAACGTGTGTGTGTGTTTTACTTAAATTGCTGGTTTAAACCAGGGATTGGCAAACTGCAGCCAGTGAGCCAAATCTGGTCCACCACTCATTTTTATGAATAGCCTTATGGGGACACAGCTTCAGCTAATTGTTTATGTATTGTCCATGGTTACTTTCACGCTCCAGTGGCAGAATCTATTTGTTTTCACAGTTAAATTCCGTGCTGGGTGGCTCACGAAGTCTGAAATATCTGTTCTTTGGATCCTTATAGAAAAAGACCAGCAGCCAGGGGCAGTGGCTCGTACCTGTCATCCCAGCACTCTGGGAGGTTGAGGCAGGGAAACTTCTTGAGCCCAGGAGTTCAAAACCAGCCTGGGTAACATAGTGAGACCTCACCTCTACAGAAAATAAGGAAATTAGCTGCACATGGTATCACTTGCCTGTAGTCCCAGCTACTCAGGAGTTTGAAGCAGAAAGATGGCCTAAGCCCAGGAGGTTGAAGCTGCGGTGAGCCGTGATCATGCCACTGCACTCCGGCCTAGGCAACAGAGTGAGGCCCCAACTCAAAATATAAACAAACAAATAAATAAATATAAATAAATTAGCCAAGTGTGGTGGTGTGCACCTATAGACCCAGCTACTCTGGAGGTTGACAGGGAAATCACTTAAGCCCAGGAGTTGAAGGCTGTGGTGAACCATGATCATGCCACTGCACTCCAGCCTGGGTGACAGAGTGAGACCCTGTCTCAAACAAAAAAAAAAAGAAGAAAGAAAAAGATTAGCAACTCTTCACTGATGAACAACCATGATACAATGTTTTGCTGTGTTCAGGGGATAAGGATTCAGCATGAGGGTGATGACAGAAACACAGATTTTTTTCCCCAGCCTCCTCAGAATCAGGTGAGGGAAGCAGGACATGTCTTTCCTTTCTCTCAGCGGTCGAGCAACAATGCATGCAGGTCCAGCTCGCCGGCTTGTGTTTTGCATCACGCCACCTCTCAGGTGGCAGAACCCTGAGACTTCTAGACTTCTAGCTCAGTTCTTTTAACTTGACTTCCAACTGCGACCTTCAAATTTCACTCATTACCCTTCTTGGCTGGAGAACCACCAAGGCAGGGAGAGGATCAAAGGCCAGGGGGAGACTGTATGCACGTCCAAGCACCACAGACTGGGCAGCTTAAGACCACAGACATTCATTTTCTCCCACTTTTGGAGGCCAGAAGTCTGAGATCAAGGTGTCAGCAGGACCAGGTTCTCTCTGAAGGCTCAGTCTAGGGGATTATCCTTCCTGGCCTCTTTCTGGGTTCCAGTGGTGGCCGGCAATCATTGGTGTTCCTTGGCTCATGGCCACCACTTTCCAATCTCTGTCTTCACGGGGCCTCTCCCCTCCCCCCAGTATCTGCCTCTGTATCTTTTCTTCTCTTCTTCTAAGGGCACCAGTCATATTAAATTAGGGCCCCACCCTGCTTCAGGACGACAGTATCTTTTATACACACACACACACACACACACACATACACACACACACGTGAATATATGTATGTATATATTTTATACGTAAATATTTTGTTAAATAGAGATAGGGTTTTGCTATGCTGCCTGGGCTGGTCTCAAACTCCTGGGCTCAAGCGATCCTCCCTCTTCAGCCAGTCAAAGTGCTGGAATTACAGGTAAGAGCTACCATACCCAGCCAACCTCATCTTAATCACATCTGCAAAGATCCTATTTCCAAATAAGGTCACATTCCCAGGCACTAGGGGTTAGGATTTGAATATACCTTTGAGGGGGACACTGTTCAATCCATAACAGAGACCTTCACTCAGTTTCCTTCCATGGCCCCTTCTTGGACTGCTGCAAATCCTCTCCCCGGTTGACGTAAACAAAGTGCTCCCTGGCACAAGCTTCACCTATTAAGTGCAGTGCCAATTCTATGAAGTGCTTCTTCCATCAGGAAGGGACAGGGCTAGTTGCTGTTTCCAGGCTTGTCCTCTGGGAGCTATTACCTGCTGGCGTCTTCGCTGAGACAGAGAATCGCAAACCTGGCGCACGTCAGAGCCAGGCCTACAGGGCTTCGTTGGAAGCGAGACAGGGGCCAGTGATGAAGTCACAGTCTATATACAGCTGCAGTTTGGCCGGTAGAACATTCTCTACTTGGTCGTTCATTCCCCCAGCACCTACAAACAGACTAAGTGATGTAACGCCTCTGCTGGGCTCCCCCTTTCACCCTTTCACTTCCTCAGAATTATAGATATTTTGCAGCCAGGAATTTGCAGCCACAGAGCACAGGCCTTTGATGACATGACACCTGTCAAATGAGACCTTTCCACTAACTGGCAGGAGGATTTTTATGGCTGCCTAGTTACACTGTCACGGGAGATCTACACTTCTCCCCCGTGGCGATCACTCAGCACAGACGGTGCTCTGAAGCCAGCAGCAGCAAGGGAGTCACAGGCCACCTGGGACTTGATTACACCGATCAGACAACGGGAGCCAGAAACCCAGCACCCAAAAGGGACGTCCCTGTGGCACGGATGGAAGCAAATACCCGGCTCAGCTCCAGCCTTGGCGTCCGTGCTCATATCTCTGTTGGCATTCCTCCTCCTCCTCACGTGCCCCGGTGACGAGAGTGTGCACGTTACTTGATACCTGAGCTCTCTCCTGTATCATTTCATTCTTCAAATAATCCTGTGAGATAGGCAAGGGAAGTGCTGCTATCATCCCCACTGTTCAGAGACAAGGGGCTGAGCTGAGTTCACAGTCACTGAGCTAACAGGGGACAAGTGACCCCCATCCCGTCTCTCTAAATGGTACCACCACCCCACTCGTCCACAATATAAGGAGCGTGAAAGACTGCAGTACTGCCGGGCACAGTGGCTCATGCCCATAATCCCAGCATTTTGGGAGGCTGAGGCAGGAGGTTTGCTTGAACACAGGAGTTCAAGACCAACCTGGACAGCATAGCAAGATCTCATCTTTACAAAAAAATATTAGCCAAGTATGGTAGCACGTGCCTGTAGTCCCAGCTACTCTGGAGGCTGAGGAGGGAGGATTGCTTGAGCCTAGGAGTTCAAGACAAGCCTGGGCAATATAGCAAGACCTCGTCTCTACAAAAAAAAAAGTTTTTTTAATTAGCCAGAAACGGTGGTCCGTGCCTGGAATCCCAGCTACTTGGGAGGCTGAGGTGGAAGGATCACCTGAGTCCAGGAGGCCCAGATTCTGGTGAGCCATGATGGTGCTACTATCCTCCAGCCTGGGTGACAGAGTGAGACTGAGACGCAGAAAAAAAAAACCCAATGAAGTATATGTGAAACAGAAACCTCAAGCTCAGGTAGGCATGGGGTTCATTCACAGCACAGCATCAAAACACCATCCCCGCCAGAGCCACACAGAGGCTGAGAGGCTGAGGCCTGAAGTGCTTTGACAATGAAATCCACTCACTCCGTGTTCCGGATGGCTGAGCCCCCAGACGGTGCATTCCTGGGCAGAGGTATCCTGCCTTTAATAGGAATAAAGCACCAATTTGAGCTTGATTTCCAGCAAGAATCTCTAGGGCTGTTGCAGTCTTTAGAGTTCCTTGCAACATGCTCAGAAATAGTGCTTGAAATTGGATCACACTAACAGCTGAGGCAAATAAAAACCAATAAATGGGCAACAACAGTGGTGGGGATGCTTCCTCAGAGGGCCTTTTATCGCCGGAGGAATCTCATCGACCCCAGATACAGTCTGAGCTCGGCGTGTCCTCTGCCCGCATTTTCACTCAGTGGATATTTTTATACCCGTTAAAAGGAGTGGAGTAACATCCTGATTTAGTCAAACAGGGGCTAGATGTGAGAAATGGACCTTTGATTCTTGTCTAGAGCCCGAAATGAGAAAAGGGGGTGGGGTGAAAATGAGCCCCTTGCTTTGCCGGTTGCCTGCCGGGTTAATGGTTAGTATCAATTTTTTTTTTTTTTTTTTTTGTCTCATTCTGTCGCCCAGGCTGGAGTACAGTGGCATGATCATGGCTCACCGCAGCCTAGACCTCCTGGGCTCAGGCAATCCTCCTGCCTCAGCTTCCCGAATAGCTGGGACTACAGGTACATGCCACCACACCTGGCTGATTTTGGGGTTTTGTTGTTATTGTTGTTGCTGTTTTTGTAAAGATGAGATCTCGCTGTGTTGCCCAGACTGGTCTTGAACTCCTGGGCTCAAGCAATCCTCCTCTTTGGTCTCCCAAAGTGTTGGGATTACAGGCATGAGCCACCGTGCTCAGCCTAGTATGATTCATTTTGACACCAGCATATACTGCTGATCACCAGGATATGTCATCAATGAGAAGAGCACTCCGCAGGAGACCTGGCTTCTTACCCCCACTCAGGGCCTCAGTATCCTCTTGTAAAATGAGACTCTTTTTCGTCTCGTTCTGGGGGAAAGCACAGTGCACGGAGCACAAGCCCTAGAGCCAGAAAGCCTGGACCTGTAGCCAGGCTCCGAGGCCCAGCAGCTGGGAGGATTCTGAGTTTCCCTCTGGCCCTCACATGCCAAAGGGTACCAAAGCACCATCCTCAGGTGGTTCACGGCCCCCAAAAAGATATGTGGCCACTAGTACTCTCCAAATAATGTCTGGAGTTATTCGTTTAGAGAAACATGAAAGCGGAATGATTTGCTCGGTAAGACAAGCGCTCCCGGGCTCTTTCTGCACCAAGCTCTGTCTCTCCTCTCCCACACGCCTACTGGAAAGTTAAATGCTACATTCTGCATCGCTCCTTTCTGCCCATGTGTGCACCTGTTCCACCTGCCCAGAACCCCAACATCCTCTCCAGCTGTGGAGCTGCACCCCACATTCTGCTCCCTGGTCCTGTAGGGAGCGGCCAAGCACAATTAACTCACTGGTGGCCTGAGACAGGACAGAGGTGAGGGTGCCCAAGCAACTCAACCCCACGATCGGTCTTCCCTGGGGTTGAGGTGCTGTGGAGATATGAGTCCAGTCCCCCTCCCGACAACACAGGAACTTTTTTTTTTTTTTTTTTTGAGTTGGAGTCTTACCCTGTTGCCCAGACAAGAGTGCAGTGGCACGCTCCCGGCCACCACAGCCTCGACCTGCTGGGCTCAGGATATCCTCCCGCCTCAGTCTTCCAAGTAGCTGGAACTACAGGTGTGCTCTACCATGCCCAGCTAAATTTTTATTCATTGTAGAGACAAAGTCTCGCCAAGTTGCCTGGGCAGGTCTCGAACCCACGGGCTCAGGTAATTCACTCGCCTCAGCCTCCCAAAGTACTGGGATTACAGGCTGAGCCATGGAGCCGGCCCCAGGAGCATCTTTTTATATATTTAGTTGCCACTTGCAAATCTTCTTTGATGAGGTGTTTGCTAAGACCACTGGTCTATTTTTCTTTCTCTCTTTTCTTTTTCTGTGCTTTTCTTCATTTCTTCTTTTTTTTTTTTTTTTCTTTTTGAGTTGGAGTCTTGCTCTGTTGCCCAACTGGGAGTACAGTGGTATGATCACAGCTTATGGCAGCCTCAACCCCCTGTGCTCAGAAGATCTTTCCACTTCAGCCTCCTGAGTAGCTGGGAAAACAGGCACGTGCTACCATGCCCAGATAATTTTTAAATTTTTTTGTGGAAACAAGGTTTTGCTATGTTGCCTAGGCTGGTCTCAAACTCCTGGGCTCAAGTGATCCTCCCACCTTGGTCTCCCAAAATGCCTGGAATTACAGGCATGAGCCATGGGCCCCATCAAATTTTCCCTTTTTCTAAGAACACCAGTCGTATTGGATGGAGGGCTACGTTAATGACCTGGCTTTTACTTGATGACCTTGGTAGAAATCCTATTTCCAAATGAGGTCATATCCTGGTGTACTGGGGTTAGGATCCCAACACTCAAGTTTGGGGGCACAAGTCACCCATCACACGGGTCTTCCTCCTCAGCCGCCTCACAGTCTTCCCGCGGCCTGTCCCCGCCGCTGTTCCCCAGCCTTCCTGGTACTCCTGCTTGTTCAGAGGCAGGACAGCTCTGCCAGGAGCCTGCCCCGACCCAGGTCTGGGCCTCAGCACATGCTCCAAGGGCTGCCTCGCCCCTAGGGTGAGGCCGACAGGCAGACCTGCTGTTCTGGGACCCTTGTGGGCTGGGGCTGTCTTAGACTCACCCAGTCAACGTTTGCTGAATGGACAAAGGAGTGAATGAATGATATTCCCTTTTCACATGATCACATGTAGAATTCGTAGGGAGCACAAGCCCTTTCCCAGCAGCTGGTGGTTGCTCCCAAATGTGTCTGTGTCCTGGAGCACTCTTGGGGACCCCTGCAGCACTGTCCTGAGAAGTCCTCCCAGGAGTCTCCAGGGAGGCAGAGCAGGCTTCCTGGTGCCCATGTGACAGCTAAGGAAGCTGAGGCAGAAGGGCGGTCCACGTGGGGTGAGAAGGAGCCTGGTGGAGTTTGGATGCTTGACACTCTGGCTTTCATGGTGAAATGTGGTCCCCAGAGCTGGCGGTGGGGCTCGGTGCGTGGCATTTGGGTCGTGGGGGCGGATCCCTCATGAAGAGCTTGGTACTGTTCTCCCAGGTGTGAGTGAGTTCTGGCTCTTAGTTCCCAGGAGATCTGGCTATTGTAAAGAGCCTGGCACCTCCCTCTCCCGCCACGTGACACGCCTGTTCCCCTTCCCCTTCCGCCAGGAGTAGACACCCCTTGCGGTCCTCGCCAGATGCAGAAGCCAGCGCCATCCTTTTCACACAGCCTGCAGAACCGTGAGCCAAACAAGCCAACTTTCTTTATAAATCACGCAGACTCGTGTTCCTTTGCGGCAACACAAGGGACCTAGACAGAGGCACAGACTCCCTGTGGACCAGCTCCTCTCACTACAAGGCTCGCGACCCAGGGCCACCCCTCACAGCCTCCCACACCTCCCACAGGAGAAGACAAACCTCAGCTCCAGCTCAGAGTCCTCCCCACACCAGGGACCAGTTCTGGCTCAGCCCTTCCCTGCAGACCTCCCTTAATCCTCTGAGGCATCTTGTGATTCGGCTGCTGCTCTGCCCACCCACCCCATAATCGCCCTGAGGCCCAGTCGGCAGACTCTGGCCTCAGCCTCCAGGTGCCCAGCCCCCATGCAGTCCTGAACCAGTGAACACAAATATGCTGGTGAGAAAACCCCAAGGGCTTGACCAGCATCCCGCAAGAAACTTCTCGAGCTAACACATCACTCCAGCTAATAGGACAGGGGCACTGCGAGCCCCTCATGCCACTCTTAATCAGGGGTATCCAGCGGGCCGTGTAAGGAGATAACGTGTGGTCAGAGCCAGCCCGCTGAGGCTTAGTCATTGTCAACTGGCACCATCTTTTGTGCCCGACCCAGGCCTCTATCAGACAGGCCAGGGGGCCACAGGAGAGCTGACTGTGGCCCCCCTTAGGGGCTGTGGGCTCTTCTTCCTGCAGTCAGTCCCACCCCCTCTTGCAGCCAAGCCCTGCCAGAGGTACCCATCTCGCCTCCTGGCCATCAGTGACATCCCAGGATGGGGGTGAGGCGCCAGGTCTTCGGACATGGGACAGCCTCGGGATGGATCTCCCAGTACCAAGGAGCAGCTCTGGCATGCTGAGGAGGGCCCTGGTCAGCACGTCCCTGACTTTCTGCAAGACAAGTGGCCAGAACTAGGCAAGTGGGTGACACAGGGGACCTGCCGTGCAGGGACATTATAGTGGCTCAGCTCAGTTGATGTGGACAACAACCTTAACAACAACAATATCCAAAGGCAGCAACTACCCAGGGATAAATGTAGCCAAGGAAGCAAAAGACTTACACACTGACAACTACACAATGCTGCTAACAGAAATAAAGAAAACTCTGTAAGTGGAAACCATCCCGTGTGTGTGGACTGCAAGACCATTATTGCTAAGATGACACTACTACCAATGCAATTCTCAAATTCATTGCAATTCCAATCAAAATCCCAATGGCGGTTTTCTACAGAAATAGATAACCTCCCTCTAAAATTCACACGGGATCCCAAACAGGCAAAACAATCTTGAAAAACCAAGTGGGAGGAATCACATTTCCTGATGTTAAAACTTACTCCAGCCGGGCTCGATGGCTCAGCCTGTAATCCCACGCTTTGGAAGGCTGAGGTGAGTGGATTGCCTGAGCCCGCGGGTTCGAGACCCACCTGGGCAACTTGGCGAGACCTCATCTCTACAATAAATCAAAAAATTAGCCGGGTATGGTAGCACACGTATGTAGTTCCAGCTACTTGGAAGGCTGAGGCGGAAGGATGGCCGGAGCCCAGCAGGTCGAGACTGCAGTGGCCAGGAGTGGCCACTGCACTCCAGTCTGAGCAACAGAGTGAAACTCCAACTCAAAAAACAAAAAACAAAAAAAAAGCAAACTTACTCCAAAGCTACCGTGTTAAAAACAGTGTGGTACTGCCATAAGAATAGACATACAGATCAACGGAACAGAATTGAAAGCGTAGACATGAATCCATGCGTCGTGGTCAGTTGATCTTCAGCACAGGCGCCAAGATCATTCAATGGGGAAGAAACCATGGACAGCAAGATGGCGGCAAGAGTCAAGGAGCCATGGCTCCATCAGCGCCATGGAGGCAGGGCCAGTGTCGAAGGCATGGCCACTTCTCTGGGTCCCACATCCCAGGCAGTACCACCTCTCAGGAAGCGCTCAATGAATACACTGAATGAAAGACTGCGTGCCTGGGAGATGGAGTGATCAATGAATAACTGAATGAACAAATGAGAGCTGAAAACCAAGGCTGGAACATGGGACACCAGACCCAACAATCATGTTCCTCAAAAACATTGGGCTCTTCGGCATCCTCCTGCTCATTTTTCATCCTTACCCGTCTTCATGCAACAATTTTTTTTTAATTGTAAAGACGAGGTCTCGCCAAGTTGCTCAGACTGGTCTCGAACCTGTGGGCTCAGGCAACCCCCTTGCCTCGGTCTCCCGAAGTCCTGGGATTACAGGCTGAGCCACGGAGCCCGGCCTCAAGAAACATTTTTAAACTCTCATGCTGACCCAGAGTCAAAAAGTCAGTCGAGAAAGCTGTGAGCAGCACATTTCTTTAATGAAATGCAATAAAACAGCAGAGTAGCAACTATCAGTGTGCTTCACTTACAGTAAGATATTATTTCATGGAACTTTTATTTATGGATATGGATAAATGTATGCTTGCACCGGGATTTTTATGAAAATGTAATTCTTACCATGAGTCAAAACCAAAAAGAGAGTAGTTTAATAGCTGCTGTCTGAATTCCGAGGAATGGGGGTTTTTTGGTTTTTTTGTTTTTTCCATAGATGGGATCTCGCTGTGTCACCCAGGCTGGGGTGCAGTGGCACCATCGTGGCTCACTGTAACATCGAATTCCTCTGCTCAAGTGATCCTCTTGCCTCAGCCTCCCAAATAGCTGGGACTACAGGTGCACACCTCCTACATCCAGTTAATTTTTAAAATTTTTTCGTAAAGACGGGGTCTCGCTATGTTGTCCAGACTGGTCTCGAATTCCTGGGCTCAAGCAATCCTCCCACCTTGGTCTCCCAAATCGCTGGGATGACAGGCATGAGCCAACACACTTGGTCTTGGTTCAGAGGTTCTTGACTATTTGCTGGGCCCCTGAGAATCTGATCTGAGTCTCCTTCCTTTGGACGGAGATCAGGCAAAAGGGTGCACACAATTTCAGGCTTCCCCATTCTCACTTGCTGAATGCAGGTTATTATCACACCTGTCTCAAAGCCTCATAGTTGTGATCAGATCAGACAATCTGTACACAGCACCATCAAACCCAGCCCTTGCCAGCATAAGCCCTTGAGATGTGACAGCTGCCACCATGGCAGGGACAGTGAACTGGAAGTTGAGGAAGAGGGAGACTGGACAATCCTACAACTGTCCCAAATACCCTCATTCTCACCCCCAAGGTTAAGAATCACACCTTGGAAATATGCAAAGACTAATGAGTTACAACTGGGGGAAAAACCTGACAAGCTGTGAACTCCCACTCTCAGCAGCATACTTTTTTTTTTACAAACTTTATTGAGATAGAATTCATATTCCATAGACATCTCCCTTTAAAAGTGTACAATTCAATGATTAGTATATCCACAGAGTTATGCAATCATCACTACAACCAATGTAAGAAAACTTCATCACCCCACAAAGAATCCCTATACCCATTAGCAGTCATCCTCCCTTCCCCAAGCCCCTGAAAACCACTAATCTACTTTCTATCTCTATTGATTTTGTGTACTCTGAAGATTACTTTTTATTTTATAGAGACGAGCTCTTATTCTGTTGCCCAGGTTGGTCTTGAACTCTTGAGCTCAAGCAATCTTCCCACCTTGGCCTCCCAAAGTGCTGGGATCACAGGCATGAGCCACAACCCCAGGCTGTGATTCCATTTATATGAAGTCTCCAGGGCAGACGCAGTGGGCTCATGCCGGTAATCCCAGCACTTTGGGAGGCCGAGGTAAGAGGATTGCCTGAGCCCACAGGTTGGAGACCAGTCTGGGCAACATGGTGAGACCTCGTCTCTACAATAAATCAAAAAATTAGCCAGGCATGATGGTACATGCCTGTAGTTCCAGCTACTTGGAAGGCTGAGGTGGAAGGATTGCCTGAGCCCAGCAGGTCAAGGCTGTGATGGTCGTGAGTGTGCCACTGCACTATAGCCTGGGTAACAGAGTGGGACTCCACTCAAAAAAAAAAAAAAGAAATCACACAGTATTTGTCCTTTTGACACTGGACTATCTCCCTTAGCATAATGTTTTCAAGGTTTATCCAGGTTGTCGCATATATCAATACTTCCTTCTTTTTATCACAGGGTAGTACTCCACCATACGGATACATCGTATTTTGCTTATCCATTCACCAGAGAATGGACATCTTGGTTGTTTCATGGCAACTATGAATAACAAAAATTACAAACGGAGTGCTGGTGTAAACTTCAAATACATACAAGTCTCCATCGGTAAAAACACTCATACTCCGGTTCTGATCAAGCCAGTTGTTTACAAAAAGAATACTCCTTTACCCCCCAAGAGATCTTCTAAACCAGAAAATGAAGAGCCACATAAAGCCAGAGCTATGCAAAAGAATAACTAAATAATTGTAGAAACATGTCCTTGCAAGGAGGCCTGAGCAAAAAACAAAATAACATAGAAACAACGCCCAACTGCGCACAATAAGATTGAAATTTTCTGTGTGCTGCTCCAACAACAGTTCAAATCGTTAAAATCTCATTATACTAATAATATGTTTCCTAGATACATTTAACCACAACACTATCTTCCCCTAACAAAGTGCAAACATTCTCAGAAAAGCAGTAGCAGCGCGGGAAGTTTGAAGACGCGGGCCGGCCTCCAGGGTGGCATGGCTTCCTGTCCCATCTCGGTGAACACTCCCAGCCTGGACCCTTCGAAAGGACAGCTCACGGGAGGTCTGGGTAGCGCCAACTCCCAAGCCTCCGTCCCTTCTCTTGGGTCCTCTCTCCAGTTTTCTTGAGTGAAAGCAACGATCCCCATGAGGTGTGATGCTCGCATGAGGTCTCCCTGTATGCTTATTATTCTGTCTGTTCCCACCATCCCAGTCCCTGGTCTCCGCCTCTTGCACCTCTTTTCATCTGGTGGACAGAGGAGGGAGTGGCTGTAGTGGTGATGATACAGCAATGAGATGCTGAAGGGAATGATGGCTAACGCCTGGGGAGGGCTTCTAATGTGGCAGGGCCAGTCATTCCCCCGCCCCCGAATTGTATTATTAAGATTTTCAGACATACAGAAACACGTCAAGAGCTTTACAGTGAACACCTGTGTACCCACTGCCACCTGGCCACTATCACATATCTCTGGGGTTTTTTTTTTTCCACATCTACCCACACCATATCCCGCAAGCCATAGGCATTCATTTCCAATTGCTGCCGGAACACATTCCCACAAACACAGGGGCTTGCAGTTCTGGGTGTCAGAATACTGAAATGGGTTTCACTGGTTAAGAGGCGTCGGCAGGGCTGAGTTCCTTCCAGAGAGGCTCCAGGGCAGAATGCACCCCTTGCTTTTTCCAGCTTCTAAAGGCGTGTGTCCCTTGGTTCCTGACCTCACATGCTCCAAACTCTGCCTCCGTGAACACATCTTCCCTCCGACTTGGACCTTCTTATAAGGACCCTAGTGATTACACTGGGTTCACCCGGCTAATCCAGGCTAATCTCCCCATCACAAGATCCTTAGTCATATCTCCTCATGAAGGAACTTGTTCCAGCTGACCTAGTCACAGGTTCCAAGTATGGGGATGTAGACATCTCTGGAGAGTATTACTTGGTCCACCACATCATTTTATTTTCTATGCATTTCTTTTCTTCTTTTTTTAGAGACAAAGTCTCGCTCTGTCAGCCAATTGGAGTGCAATGGCACAATCATAGCTCACTGTAACTTCAAACTCCTGGGCTCAAGTTGTCCTCCTGCCTCAGCCTCCCAAAGCACTGGGGTGACAGGCATGAGCTTCCACAGACAGCCTATGCATTTCAAAGTAAAGTCGCGAAGCCTTTCCCCCTAAGCACACACATGACTAAGTAGAGTGCAGTATTATTCATAGTTCTTTTTTTCTCTTGATTTAAAATTGACATACAATGAAATGCACAACTTTTAAGTGCACTTTCAATGAGTTTTGACAAATGCATGCACCTGTGTTTCTCAAACCCCTCATACTATCGAAGGCATTTTCACAACAACAGAGAATTCCCTCCTGTTCCTCCCCAAGAAACACCTGCCCCCCACCCCCAGAGGCAACCACCATATATTAGTTTTGCCTATCGTAGAACATTATAGAAATGTAATCAGCCGGTAGTGGTGGCTCATGCCTGAAATCCCAGCTACTTGGGAGACTGAGACAGGAGGATCACTTGAGGCCAGGAGTTTGAGACCAGCCTGGGCAGCCTAGCCAGACTCTCCCCCACCCCATCTCTAAAAAAATTTTAAAACAGTCAGACATGGTGGTGCGTGTCTGTAGTCCCAGCTACTTAGGAAGCTGAGGTAGAAGGATCAGTTGAGCCCAAGAGTTTGAGGTTGCAGTGAGCTGTGATTGTGCCATTGCTCTTCAGCCTGGGCAATGAAGCGGGAAAAGAATGAAAGAAAGAAAGGAAAGGAAATCACACTCTTTTGGTCTGGCTTCTGCTGCTCAGCATAGTGTTTTTGAGAGTCACATGTGGTTTTGTGGATGGGTGCCTGGTCCCTTGTCAGTGCCCAGTGGTAGGTATTCTGTCCTGTGAATATGCCATGTCCATGTATCTGTTCTCCTGCTGATAGACGCCTGAGGTGTTTCCAAGTTTCAGCTCCTATGAATAAAGCTGCTATGAGCCATCTCATATGTATAATCGTCTTAGGATTTCCATTTCTCGACCAAATACACCTAGGATTGGAATTGCTGGGTCATAGGGAGGATGCTTGTTTATATTTAAAAGAAACTAGCAGGGTGGCGCATGCCCGTAGTTCCAGTTACTTGGAAGGCTCGCCTGAGCCCAGAAGGTCAAGGTTGCAGTGGCCGTGAGCATGCCATTGCACTCCAGTCTGGGCAACAGAGTGAGACTCCAACTCAAAAAAAAAAAAAAGAAAGAAACTAGCAAACAGATCTCTGAAGTGGCTATGCCACTGCATCCCACGATCTATACAAGTGTCCCGGCTGCCCCACGTCCTCCCCTGTCTTTCAGGCGTCCCTGTGGTCTGCGGCATGGCCTCTGTGCTTCTGATGTGTGTTTCCCAGGTGACTTGTGATGAGGAGCACTTTCCAGATGTGTTGGCCATGTTACCTTCTTTGGTGAAGTGTCTGTTCAAAACTTTTACCTACTCTTTTATTGGGTTGTCTTTTTTCTTTTTTTTTGGTAGAGATGAGGACTTGCTGGTCTCGAACTCCTGGGCTCAAGCAATCCTCCCACCTCAGCCTCTCAAAGTGCTGGGATGACAGGCATGAGCCATCACACCGCACCTTGATTGTCTTTTTATTATTGAGTTGTCAGAGTTCTTCACAACTCCCAAGCACCAATCTTTTATCAGATATGTGTTTTCCAAGTATTTCCTCTTCCCCAATGGCTTAACCAGGCCCAGTTTTAATTACATCATTTCATTTAATAACTCATTCGATTCCCTAATGACCCTATGAGTTAAGTACTCTTTACAGAAGAGGAAACTGAGGCAGCAAGCAAAGGACGTACCTTCCCCAAGGTCAAAGCCCCAGAGCCCAAAAGAAAGGATTTGTTCAAACCCATGCAGTTTGGCCCCAAGATCAGTGCTCCTAACCACTACACCACACTGCCTTTGCTTCCTGGGAAAATACACAAAGACCACTTTAAGAGGCTGAAGAGCATTTCTCATCATGGTCTCCCAGTGAAATGGCAACACACTACACCCCAGGGATCCAGGCTAGCAGGAAGACAGGCACGGAGCCCACACCTCAAGCAGGAATGCACAGACCCGACAATGCCAGTAGGCAGAGAGGGGCTCCACTCCTGCTGGAGGCATGACACTTAAGCCAACAGGACAGAAAGTTGCTGGAGCCCAGGGAATAGCACACGCGAGGGCTCTCAGTCAAGGAAGATCACGAAACTCACAGGAAATAAAGACCCCACGGCCAGACCGAGGGAAAGAAGGAGCTGAGAGCTGGGGCTGGGCGGGGGTGAACGGCTGGTGAGAACCTGGACTTGGTCTTGGAGCAGTACAAAGCCGCTTGAGTTCTGACTTCTTTCTACAAATGCCAACGAGCTCATTCAGCACAAATGCATCTAATTTGTCTCCTCCAGTGCATCTTCCTAACGCTAGGGCTGAGTGGGGCTCAAATGCCAGGAATGATATCGGTTGACTAGGAGCCAGCTGGGAAGATTCCTCCCATCTGAATCATTCTCTCAGCTAGCAGGGTCAGCGGCAATTAAGAGCAGACTGCCTGATTATATCTCACCTGCTGGTGGTATGACCCCACGCCTCTCTGAGCCTGTCTGCCCATCTGCAAGATGGGAGTAATCACCTAATACCTACTTCCCAGTTTGATGCGAGGGGCACACGAGGTAATAGTGCGTGGGGTATTTATCATGGTGCCTGGAACATCAGAAGTGCCCAGAAAGCCTCAGCTACGGTATGATTACCATAGACACCATTCTGACTTGTTTTTTGTTTTTGTTTTTAATCTTTTTTTAAACTTTTTCTCTCACTTCTCGGATGATCTTCTATTAAGCGTGTATATATCAAATATAGATTCATTCCGGTCTTACTTTGAAAGCCAATACGGCTGAACAACGTGGGTTTGATATGCACGGGTCCACTTATATGCAGATTTTTTTTTCAATAAATATATTGGAAAAATTTGGGGGGATTTGCAGCAATTTTAAAAACTACAAATCACTTAGTCTAGAAATAGCAAAGAAATTAAGAAAAAAGGTGTTGTCATGAGTGCATAAAATATATAAAAGATACTAGTCTCTTTGATCATTTGCTAGCATAGCATACAAATCTACAAAAAGTTATTAAAATGTATCAAGACATACCCAGACTGTACATGGTGCCATTTGCATCGGGAGAAATGCAAACAGACATAAAGATGCAGTATTAAACCATAACAGCACAAAGTAAGTGCAGTGCACACTGTATTCCCATAGGAGTGGCCACCTTTTGTTACTGTGACCTTGATCTCAAGGGTCAGGGGATCCGACCACATGAGCAAGTTGTCTCTCCAGAAAATTGTGTACTGCAGTAAAAAGTGGTCCATCTGGGTTCTCAAATATTTTTCATCATGTTTGGTGCAATAACATAAACCCGGAATAACACCATGGACCCCGTACAAAGCACCACTAGTAATGCTGAAAGTGCCCCCAAGAAGCAAAGAAAAGTTACGACATTACAAGAAAAACCTGCACAGCTTGATTCGTATCGTAGGTGGAGGTCCACAGCTGCGGGTGCCCATCATTTCAGACAGACCATTCATCTTACAACATCAACAAACGCAGTACAGCACTGGAAACGTGTTTTTCTCTTCCTTGTGATCTTCCTAATAACATTTTTCTTTTCTCTAGCTCACTGTATTGTGAGAATACAATACATAATATATATAACAAACAAAACATGTGTTCAACGACTCTATATGTTATCGGTAAGATTTCTAGTCAATTGTAAGCTACTAGTTTTGTGGGAATCAAAAGTTATATGCAGATTTATGACTGTGGGGGGGTTGGTACCTCTAACCTCTGTGTTTTTCAAGGGTCCATTGTCTTCATCTTCAAGAAAAACCGAGACAAAGACACTTCAAATTAAGATTTGGACAAGATGTTCCTTAAGAATTGGGCACAGCGGCACGTGCCTGTAGTCTCGGCAGGCAGAAGTGAGAGGATCCCTTGAGACCAAGAGTTCAAGGCTGCAGTGGGCTATAATATTGCCCGTGAATAGCCACTGCACTCCAGCCTGGGTAACCCAGCAAGACCTCATCTCAAATAAATAAATAAATGGTCCTCAAATTCCATCTATATCAAAAGTGAATTATGAACACTATACGCATACGAAGCACTGCCTCAGACCTCCCCCTTTCTCCGGCCTGCTCAGAGGATATGCTAACCACATATTTAAAATGCTACCCGGTCAGTTCTCACTCCCCAGAGTCTGGAGTAACTTGAGAAGCAGCAAACAGTGACAGCAGACATAGTTCCACTTAGCTGCTTCAGGAAGGGTCTAGACTTAAGCAAGTCCTAGGGGGTCATAGAATTTTTGTTCCAGGCCACTTACCATGGCTCACGCCTATAATCCTAGCACTTTGGGAGGCTGAGGCAGGAGATTGCTTGAGCCCAGGAATTCAAGACCAGCCTGGGCAACATAGCAAGACTGTCTCTATATAAATTTTTTTTTAATTTTTGTGCACGCTTTAACTTTTTTTTTTTTTTTTTTTTGAGTTAGAGTCTCACTCTGTCCCTAGGCTGGAGTGCAGTGGCACACTCACGGCCATCCCAGCATTGACCTGCTGGGCTCCGGCGATCCTTCTGCCTCAGTACTCCAAGTAACTGGAACTACAGAAAAGCACTACTATGCCCGGCTACTTTTTAAATTTTATTTTATTGCAGACATGAGGTCTCATCAAGTTGCCGGGGCTGGTCTCAAACCTGTGGGCTCAGGCAATCCACTTGCCTTGGCCTCCCAGAGTGCTGGGATTACAGGCTGAGTCACCGAGCCCAGCCCGCTTCAACTTTTTCTTTTTTTGAGTCAGAGTCTCACTCTGTCACCCAGGTTGGAGAGCAGTGGCACGCTCACGGCCACTGCAGCCTCAACCAGCTGGGTTCAGGCGATACTTCTGCCTCAGCCTTCCAAGTAGTTGGGACCACAGGCGTGCACCACCACGTCCAGGTTTTTGTTTTGTTTTGTTTTAATCATAGAGACAAGTTCTCACCAAGTTGCCCAGGCTGGTCTCAAATCCCTGGACTCGGCCAATCCTCTTGCCTCCGCCTCCCAAAGTGTTGGGATTACAGGCATGAGCCACCGCACCTGGCTAGTTTTTAGTTTATTAGGCTGGTCATGAAAAACCCACACAATGGCCAGATATCGTCACTGCATCATCTTTAGTCCTTTGCCTGTTATTCAGTCTCCAGACTTTGCCGTTCCCCTTTCTTCATTCTGTTCTTGCATTCCTTTTGCTGCTTCCTTGCGGTCTTTTTCTTCTCATGTAGGCCATGTCTTGCAAGACTGCGTTTGGGCTCAATTTTCTTTGCATAATCCAAAGAATCGTAAACCATGCCAAAGCCCGTTGTCTTGCCACCTCCAAAAGGAGTTCTGAATCCAAATACAAAGATGACATCCAGTGTTGTTGTGTACATTTTGGCTAGCTTTTCTAGAATTTCTGTCTTAGGTACTGTTGCCTTTGCAGGGTGAAGGACATTGATGACCATTTGTTTCCACAGAAGCAGATCGTTGGTCATGAATTTCCTGGTCTGGATAGTTACTGTGTCATTCATGATGGCAGCTAATCCTCAGGCAGTCAGGGAGGAAAAGAGTGGATCTAGACTTTAATATTAAGCTGTTAAAAAGTTAAAATGGGGCCGGGCTCGGTGGCTCAGCCTGTAATCCCAGCACTTTGGGAGGCCGAGGTAAGTGAATTGCCTGAGCCCGTGGGTTCGAGACCAGCCTGGGCCACTTGGCAAGATCTCATCTCTACAGTAAATAAAAAAAAATTAGCCAGGCGTGATAGAGTGCACCTGTAGTTTCGGCTACTTGGAAGGCTGAGGCAGAAGGATTGCCGGATCTCAGCAGGTTGACACTGGGGTGGTCATGAGTGTGCCACTGCACTCTAGCTTGGGCGACAGAGTGAGACTCCAACTCAAAAAAAAAAAAAACTTAAAACTTTTCATGTGAAAAAAAAGCCTAGATCCCTTAGAATTGTTATTTTTCAAATGAAAATAAGTATGACAGTGCATAACTTTTAAAGAACAAAAAACCTCTTTAAGAAGCCACTACCCGGGGAAACCAACATCACTGACTGATTCTGGTTGGCAAGTAAGGGTTCAAAGACTAGAACCAAGCTCATCACTTCAAAAGGGCTCTGCTTAAGGAGTGCACATGCAAAGCCTAACACACAAGCATAAGAAAGTGCTCTGAGTTTGCCCAATGCCCTGATTCCTTAGGCTGGCGAGGAAGGCAGAAATGCCTCCTGATGCCCACCTGAGCTGGTCTCACATTCCAGGCACAGAGCTCTCTAGCTCAGAAATATCTGCTGCTGTACAAATGCAAGACTGTAACCCTGCAGGGCATACCCCCGAAGAATTTGGGGGGTACTTCCTAGTCACAGAGTGCTGGGGGAAGAGTTAGGATACCAACATTTCTCAACGCGGATAACGGACTTGAAGTAACTTTTGTTACCAATGGCTGACTAGCTGCTGCATGGAACACCATGCTGTGGAAATGACACAGGACCAGAGTTGGAATAAAATGCCAACCACACAGCAATGAACCCTCCACACACACCAATAGTGTGGCTAAAGATGATGCGGTGACGATGCCTGGCCATCACGACCAGCTTAATAAACTAAAAACTAGCCGGGTGAAGTGGCTCATGCCTGTAATCCCAGCACTTTGGAGGCGGAGGCGAGAGGATTGCCTGAGTCCAGGGATTTGAGACCAGCCTGGGCAACTTGGTGAAACCCTCATCTCTATGATATATATATATTTTTAAATGAGCTGGGCATGGTGGTGCACACCTGTGGTTCCAACTACTTGGAAGGTTGAGGCAGAACTATCACCTGAGCCCAGCGTTCTTTTCCCCTGATCCCAGACACAGCCTCAGAATCCTTCTCAACACAGGGTTAGGGAGTCATTATAACTTGCCATTTCTGTTCCACCACTAACCAGCTCTGGAGTCTGGTGTCTGTGTCAATACTCTCAGTTGTCATTCACCAATCCCCAACGCTTATTGCGCCTCACTCAATGACTGATAAGGCTCCATTTCCCTCATCAAGTGTTACCATCACACAAGTGCTCTGCAAGGGACCATCAGAAACAGAGTTTAGAGAGATGAAGTGAGAGATCCAGCTGTGAGGACATGGGCTACACCACCCTGCTGTGCAGACTCCCAGATGCATTTCTAAGAACCAGGGAGAACTCATCAGCTCCAAAATGCAGAGCTGGTATCTGCCCCCACACTTCCCCGCATGACAGATGAGGAAATGAGAGTCCACAGCTTTAAAACACGTAGCCTCCCAGGGTGTGTTCGGTCCCCGTGGCCCAGACACTCCTAGCATCAGGGTAGGTAGAAAATGAGAAGACTCTGCCAGCTTCCCAGGGCTGATCAAGCTATTCCTTAGATGCTGGGAGCCCCCAAACCCGGACAAGGCCAGAAACTGTGTTCACTCCATTTCTTCTTGGAGCCAGAAGGAAGTCTCTCATTGGAATTGATGCCACTGAGAGGTATCCCAGAAACTTCTAGAACTGACTGCCTTATTTCTACCTTCTTTTACCCCTAACAGCAAATAGTACAGATAAGCAGATTAACACCAGTGGGCCAACAGATGTTTTCAACGTCCTCCAAAGCTTAGTAATATGTTTTTCAGCCTCTGTGTGGTGTGATAAGTAGAAATATACTCATTAGGAAATAAACCAACTTTTCATCTAAAATCTAAAGAGTAATAGGTACAGCTAATGCAAAGAGGGGAAAAGGTGTTTTCTCAGGGTACACCTTTTCTGTGATGCAACCACGTATTTGAAAAGAAGAAAACGGCTGGGTAAAAGGTGCCTGCCCTCTGCCAACCACAGCAGGGAGACTCAGTCACAGAGAGCATCTTCAAACCCCGCACAGCAGGTGCGGTCCCACTTCCAGCCGATAAACATTCCCTAATTATTCTGATGAGTGGACAGGGAGTGCTGGGGTGAGCAGCCCCAGGATGTGCGAGAAATACTAATTCCAGAGGTGAAGCGGGAATGCAGTGCAGGGTGAGTGCAGGGTTGCCGAGGTGATCTGATCCTTCTGGGACGTTTGTAACCAAAGCGCCAGAAGAAGCCCCAAGCCAAGAAAGGTAGGTACCACAAGAATCACACACACACACACAAAATGAATCGTCACCCTTGGGCCACGAGTTGCCTTTTCCCTGAAGCAAAGTTTCCAAGAGCTTTAGTAGGTCACCAAGAAAAAGGCCCAGTGTGGTACAAGTTGGCTGTGCTCCCCTGAATGGCAGACTACATGGGCAGGACACACAATGAGAGACTTTGGATTCGAAGATTATAATCGGAATAATAATGAAAGGAAGCGAAACAAAGCCACACCAAGCCACCCTGGAAAGCCACCCAGTTCCTCTCAGCCACAGAGAGAAGACACAGACCCCCACCTCTCTAAGGAGTGTTCTGCAACACAGAAGCTGGATAGAGTTGTGATGACCCCACTGAACCTTTCCTCGTCCGGCCAAGAGCTGTCCCATGCCCATGCAGAGGTGTCCTCTGCTTAAAAAGTGTTTGGGTTTGGAGAAAGGGGTGTGGAATTGTGTTTCTCTTGGTCAGCAGGGTGTGTGGAGAGCCTCACAACACACAGCTTCAAATAGGACCTCCGCTGACTCCTCTTTCCCATAGAATATTCTGGAAACCACAGCGAACATGGGCCTGGTCCCCTGCTTGCTTACATCCATTCACTTAGGACCAACCACGCTCTCTCTTCTCGACAACTAAGAGTACAGCTGACCTTCACCATGTGCTGTGGTCAACTAGCTTCCTTCCTTCCTTCTCTTCCTTCCTTTCTTTCCTTTATTTTTTTGAGTTGTAGTCTCACTCTGTCACCCAGGTTGGAATGCAGTGGCATGATCACAGCTCACAGCAGCCTCGACCTCCTGGGCTCAGGCAATCCTTCGGCCTCAGCCTCCCAAGGAGCTGGGACTACAGGCATGTGCCACCACATCCAGTTAATTTTTTGATCTTTTGCAGAAATGAGTTCTCACTATGTTACCCGGGCTGGTCTCAAACCCCTGAGCTCAAGCAATCCTCCCACCTTGGCCTCTCAGAGTGCTGTGATTAACTTTTTAAGGGCCCTGTGTGCCGTCAGAGGATCATGGGAGCAAAGAGGAAATATGGATTCAAAAAATCCTCCTGCCCTGCAAGGAGATCACACTCACTGCAAATCCTTTTTCTGCATCTCCTCACAAAGGACCCTGTTCCATCGTTTATCTGTAAAGGTAAGCTCCAGAAGCTGTTGAGATTATCTGTCACAGCATGTGGAAACCACTTCAGGGGCATGATCTTTGCCGATCGGTGCTCCCTCCCCGCCCCGGCATAGCCTGGGTAACTGACCTCCACCTGCCCACCTCCTCGCCAGTCAGCCCATTCCCGTCCACTGTGCAAGGCAGCCTTCCCAGTCTCCTAAAGTCCCTCACCAAGAGAGACCACCCCTGCTGAACCCAGCAAGGGCACCCACATGCCAGGGCTGCTGACCTCTCCAGCCGCCTGCCATGGCCATCCACAGCCAACCGGCCACACTACAGCCTGTGGGAGTCACCCACACAGCCCAAAAAAGGGCATTGCGGGGTACAGGGGGGCTCCTCCAGGGCCCCTCCCCCCTACTGGACTAATCTTCAGCCAACCTTGACACTCAGCCAGAGCCACTTCCTCCAGCCAGAACCCAGAATCCCCAAGTTCAGATTTGTCCCCCAGTGGGTCTCAGTCCCACATCTGCCTGCCCTTCCCCCTCACAAGACCTCACCTTTCTGAGCAAAGGACCTGAGCCAGGGTCCCCACCTGCCCCCACCCCCCTGCTAGGTGAAGATCTGCTGAGGCAATGGGGGGACACATGCCAGATACAAAGCCTATTGTCACAGTCACACCTCCTTTTCGTGGTTTGCTCACTCTCCGAGCTCCAGGGGCACCCCTTCCCTCTGGTATCCTGGGACAGAGGGGACAAGCCAGCTTCCCCTGCCCCCTCCTAGCCAGGATCCGCTTCAATCCTGGAGAGTTTAATTGCATTTCCTTTCAATTTTCACAAGCCAATTAAATTCCAGACTTCTCACACAGCAGCTCACACAGGGTAGGGATGGGGGGGCTCTGCCAAGGCCACACCCATCTCCAACATCTGAGAATTTGCACCCCCCAGGACTCCCACTCACCAGGTGGTTCTGTGTCTGTACCACACCTACGTGTCACTGGCTGGCCCAGCCATGAGCGCCTGACCAGAGTAGGCCTATGGATCCTCCCTCTCAAGGAACTGAATTGAGACCCCAGAAGCTGGGAGCTGGGCCTGGGGACACTCCCAGACTCTGGCGGTTGAGGACCCTCAGTGGCCCTAGCTTCCCCACTGTCTGGCCACTTGGACTTCCCCTGGAGTCCTTAAGAACCGCAGAAAAGACATGAGAGTCTCCCCCTCAGCACACTGTCTGACATTTGGGGCCAGATAACTTGATGTGGACAATGCAGACACCTTGTGTGTTACAAGGTGGGTACCCGCATCCCTGACCCCCACCCTAGTCATGACAATCTAATGTGTCTCCAGACATGGTCAGGGTCCCCTGGGGGTCAGAATCACCCTGGTTGTGAACAACTGGCTTAAAACACTACGAAGCCGCCGCTGGGTAAGGTTGTGTTTCCTCAGCTCTAAAATAGGGGAAACTCCCACCGTGCAGGTAACCAGCAGGTAGCTAAAAATGTCCACCTTGCAGGACTAAATTAAATAACATGCATCGCTAGGTATTCTTATGACAGAGTAGTGTTTAAGTGTCTTAGTGTTTGGGGCAATTCAGCATCTATATAACTGATGGCTCTGTGTCCAAGACAGATCATCTGGTCAGGCACAGTGGCTCATGTTTGAAATCTCAGAACTTTGGGAAGCCAAGGCAGGACTCCTTGAGCCCAGGAGTTTGAGACCAGTCTGGGAAAAATAGCGAGAATTTGTGTCTACAAAAAAAAAATCAAAAAAATTAGCCAGGTGGGGTGGTACATGTCTGTAGCCCCAGTTACTCAGGAGGCTTGGGTGGAAGGATCGCCTGAGCCCAGCAGTTCGAAGCTGCTGTGAGCCGTGATTATGCCACTACACTCCAGCCTGGGCAGCAGAGACCCCGACTCGGAAAAAAAAAAAAAAAGACATAATCTGAAGGGAGCTCACAGTTGGTGGTTTAGGGCTTTCCAGTTTCTCTCGTGGAAGTTATTTAAAGTCCACAAAGAAACTTAATACTTTTAACCTTCAGCTAAATGCTGCAGCTGCCTCATGGTTTCTTTAGATCCAGTCATGAAGTCTCAATATTTTGCTTATTTATCACTATTTCTACATCATATGTTTAAAAAAGACAAGTCACAGGCTGGGAAAAAATATTTGCAAAATACATATCTGATAAAAGACTTGTATCCAAAATATACATAGAACTCTTCCAACTCAACAGTAAGAAAATAATCAACTTGATTAAAAAATAGTCCAGAGGGCTGGGTGTGGTGGCTCATGCCTATAATCCCAGCACTTTGGAAGGTCAAGGCAAGAGGACTGCCTGAGCCCAGGAGTTTGAGACCACTTGGGCAAAATAGCGAGACTTTGTCTCTACAAAGATAAAAATAAAAAATTAGCTGGGTGTGGTGGTACCTGCCTGTAGTCCCAGCTACTCAGATATTCCGGCTGCCATACTTCCGCTGGGCAACAGAGTGAGACTTCAACTAAAAAAGGGGCGGGGAGAGGAAGGAGGGAAGAAAGACTGATCAGAGGCCTCAGCAAACACCTCAACAAAAAAGATATGCAGGTAGCAAATAAACATATAAAATGCTCAACGTCACATAGCATCAGAGAAATACAAACTGAAACAAGAAGAAGCTACCACTACACACCTATTAGAATGGCCACAGTCCAGAATGCTGACAACACCAAATGCTGACAAGGATGTGGAGCAACAGGAATGCTCATTCATTGCTGGTGGGAATGCAAATAGGGCAGCCACTTGGAAGACAGTTTGGCAGTGTCTAAACACATGGTTACTATACACTCTGGCAATCCAGCTCCTTGGTATTTACTCAAATGAACTGCAAAGTTGTATCCACACAAGAACCTGCACACGGATGTATTTAGCAGCTTTATTTATAACTGTCAAGACTTGGAAGTTTATTCATTCAGTAAGTGAATGGATAAACTGTGGCATATCCAGACAGTGGAATATTATTCAATGCTAAAAAGAAAGGCGCGCCATCAAGCCATAAAAATGCATGGAGGAACCATACATATATATATATATTACTCAGTGAAAGAAGCCAACCTGAAGGCCACACACTGTATGGTTCCAACTATATGACATTCTGAAAAGGCAAAACCATGGAGATAGCTTAAAAAAAAAATCAGTGGCTGCCAGGAGTGTGGAGAAGTGAACGATGAAGCAGACGGAACACAGAGGATTTCTAGGGCAGTGAAGCTACCCTGGATGATCCTGCAATGGTGGACCCGTGTCACACACTTGTGCAAAACCACGGAATGTACCCCGCCACCAAGAGGGAGACCTAAGGTAAAACTATGGACTCTGGGGGATAATGATGTCTCATGTTGATTCACAATGTAACAGATGAACCACACCAGCTGGAATGTTGATGGAGGGCAAGTTGGTGGTGCAGAGAAAAGGGGTAGATAGGAAAACTCAGCACACTCTGTTCAGTTTTCCTGTAACTCTAAAACTGGTCTAAATATATGCATACACACACACACACACACACACACACACACTCACACACACCTCAGCCTGGGCAACATAATGAGATTCTGTTTCTATAACAGTAAATAAATAAATAAATAGCTAGGCATGCACCTGTAGTCCAGCTACTCAAGAGGCTGAGGTGGGAGGATCCTTTGAGGCTGCAGTGAGCTATGATTGCACTCCAGCCTGGGCAACACAGCAAGACCCTGTAAAACACACACACACACACACACACACATACACACACACACACACACACACACACACGTATATATATGTGTGTGTATATATACATATTTAAAGACAGGAAACAGGAACTTCCTTAATGATTTTTTCAGAAAAGAAAGAGGGACAGACCCTCTGGACTTGATGCTCTGCTCTGGTGGCTTTGGTTCTAAGAAATCCTGACACCAGCCTCTGATCAGCGGTGCCTGATATCCGGGGTCCAGCACAGCAGACAACAGGCCTCTGGTGGCAAATGGGCAGAGTCGCCTCTATCCGGTACCTTTCTATCCAGGGCCTGGCTGGCCCCAGAGCTGGCTGCCGGCCTCTGAGGACTTTCCACAACAGCAGCTGTGCTCTGCCCCCGGCCCCGCCTCCCGGCCCGCTGGGCTGATGCGGCCTCTCTTCCTGAGGTCACGAGCAGGGACCTTGCATGAGGTGAGGGGTTCCTTCTGTACCAGTTCTTCCGAGCTCCCGTTAAGCTGAGCCTGGGTTTCTCACACGCTGCCCTTTAAAGTCCCCCAACCTTCTGTGGGGAGCTCTGGGGGTTTTTAAGTGTTCCTTTCCATTTTCTGAATGCCCGCAGTCAGTCATAGTTCCCTTTTCTGAGCCAGGCCACCACGTGACTCGCCTCCCTTAGAACAGCAGCCTTAATCACGCCCGCTGTGAAGTTCATTCTCACACACTTCCTGCACTAGGTCTCCCAAACCCCAGCACCCCACATTTCCTAACACTCCCTCCCCTGGAACAGGACACTTATCCCCCAAAATCCCTATGTCTGTCTTTCCTTCCCCCACATCCCACTCCCTCCCCTTACAGGGTCCTCAGCTCAGGAAAACATCAGAGTCACATCCGCTCTCCTGAACCCATCGTCAACTTTCTAACAAAGGAGGGAATGAAGCAAGGCAGCAGCTGGCAGAGCAGGGTAGGGAGCCCTCCTCAGTGTCCTCTTCCTGGTCATTCCTGGTGGGCAAATGAACACAGCTCTAATGGCCCAAAGCTGGGCCAGGGGCTGATCTGCCAGGAACGGCCAGCAGGGTGAGTTGCCAAGGCAACAGGTCTGCAGAAATACTGACAACTCTCAATTATTCAAGACCTCACTCACTATCCAGTCTTCCTGACGCCTCCACTTACCAGAAGGTCATACAGAAGCCACTAAACCCTTCCCAGTCCAGCCCCTCCTTCCATTCCTGCATCTGGGTCCAATGAGGGTTTGTGGCCTTCTGTTTGCATGGGGGACCCCTAGGGTGCCAGGCACCCCAGCCTTGAGAACTGAGGCAGGGAACCCTGCTAACTCATGGATAAAAGCTCCACCAGCAACATGGCGGCATCTCACTCCTCCTGTTTCCATGCCTATTCATCATCTACAGGATGCTTTTGGTGACCGGGATTCTTGGTGCATTTAGATTAAACCAGATTGGTCCTCAGATTTCTAGGTACACGTTCATGCATAAAAGCAAGGACGAGAAGCACTTTACTTTGGACCTTGGGACCAGTCGATTACTCTGTGTGTTCTTCATATTCCATGCATGTAAATAGCCCCTACAAAAAGCTGTCCTAGTCCAGACCATTCTGCTTCCTCCTTGCTGTTTTGTGAAAGCCTTCTTTTTCTGCTTCCTTCCAGTCTCAGTCCAAACATCAACTCCTGAGACGCCTTCCCTGGGCACCCCGTCCGATCACCCTGTTGCATCTTCTTCGTAGCACATGAATCCTAGCACTATTCCCTGTCTATTCATTTGGACACTGACACCCCACTCCACAAAAGCAAGAGCCTCACCTCTATTCTTACTAGGGTCCTGCCAAGCCTGGCACTCAAGAGAACGCAGAATGAATTAGGAGGGGGAACGTCATTTGAGTCGACAATTGGTGTAAGGCATAAAGAGGAACCGAAATGACTTCTGGGGAGGACACTGATGACCGCATGGCAGGAAGACCATCAGAGAGGTAGCAAGGATGACAGAGAGAAGAGTGACAGCCATTTATCATCTCATCTAGGAGACCTGACAAACAGAGATGAATACAAGCCAGGGAGGGTCCCCCAGTTTGCTTGGAAATACTCAAGGAGACCCACTGAAGGTGACAAGGCTCTGCCCTGGGGAACTGGCTAACGCATGGGGTGACATGCAGCCCCTGGGGGAAAATGTCTGGGGAAACAAGCATTCCCTACACCTTACACAAATCCCTGTGTGGGTGGGAGGGGCATGGGGGAGCACACGCATTCCCTCGAGGTAAATCTGTCACATGCATCCTGGGAAGCACAGCTATCCCTAGGAATACACATACGTGTCCCAGGGAAGAAATTAACGGAGATACAAGCATGCCAGGGGGTTTAATCATCCCTGGAGGCACAGGAAGAATTCCCCAGGGATAAGTCAGACTCCATTCAGTAGTTTAAGGAAGCCATTCTGCATACCCCAACTAGAGGGTTCTCTCCCAGGGGTCCCCTGGCGGAGGCCAGCCTCTGGGGCTTCTCTCCCATCTGCTTTTTCACGGCCCCCCTCCCCCACTCTTTGTAAGCTCAACTCACCTCTCACCCATCTGGAATCTCATTATAAGGCACTGGCCCAGAGGAAGAACTTCCCGCCCAAACAAAGGGAAAACTCAGGAATGCAGCTCCCAGGGAGGCCCGGGGAAAAGCAGTATACTTAAAGAAGCCAGGAAATCCCTTGCAACTCTAAAACACTTAAAAACGGAGGACGCAGGTAGTTTTTCAGAATAATTTTTTGTGGGCACACGGGGTTAAGAAAACAAGCTAACGGAGGAATCTCGGCGATCCTTGCTGGCAGGACTTCCAGGCCTCTGGCCGGCACGCTTTGCAACCCTGCCCCGCAGCCCGAGTTCCCTGCAGGGCGCCCGCGCGATCCACCAATGGGTCCCCCAGCGTGGGCCCTGCACGGGGCGTCCAATCGCGACTCGTGGAATGCGTGGTCACACCGCAGGGCTGGTCGACGTCGCCGACCCGTGGAAGGTGCGACTCGAGTAAAGGGCTGGGGCGGCAACGGGACGTTTCCGCAAAGTTCTGCCAGAGCGGGCGGGGGGGGGGCAC
>NW_007231750.1:309707-351085 GCF_000164805.1 Carlito syrichta | reverse complement strand
GGCGGAACCGACACCCGGGCTTCCCCTGCCACCTCTTGCCACACATTTGAGCCCTGTGCTGTGTCCGGCTCCACCGAGGGGGCTGCGTCCAGGAGGGACGGCGGTGGGCACAGTCCCACCTTGTGCGACCTCAGCGCGTCCTGGAGGCCGACAGGAATCAAGCAACCACACAAATATGTCATGTCACTTGTTGAGCTTCTGCCGGGAGCTGGGTCCAAGGCTCCGGAACCCTCGTGAAGCTTCGAGTATGGTGGGCGGGGCTGGGGGCCAGGTAACCGCAGTCCACACCTGGGTTGTCTCTGGAAGAGATGGTGGGGGAGGCCCCAGGGAACAGCTGCCGGCTGGTACAGTGGGCCGGCAGAGGAGCAGGGCCTGGGGCCAATGTTACTGGCCAGGGAGGAAGTGGGAGAAGAGGGGAAGGACAGGCCTTGCAGGTGTTGGCTGGAGGCAAGCTGGCTTCATCCTGAGAGCACCAGGCAGGGCTTAGAGCTGCGATGTGACGTGGGGTTGTGTGCAGGGGGTTGGTGGAGACCAAGTAAGGCACCGGCAGAGGGACCCTGACTTAGAAGAGAAGTGAACAGATTTCTGGAGGTGCTCACGACTAGAAGCCCCAGACTTGAAGAAGTGGGAGGAGCTAAGTAAGGCGGATTGTCCTGCTGGGTGCCAGGACACTCACCCCGAGATGGGTTGTCAGGAGACGCCCTGAGGGAGGAGGTTAGGTCTGGGTGTGTGGGTTGAAGTGGTTTCTCCATCTCCTCTGTGCTGGTTCAGGGCCTCATGCTGCAAATTCCTTGAATTCAGTACAATCCACATGTCCGCCCAGTGGGTGCCAGGCCAGTCCTTGGCAAGGGGTGGGCAGACTAAGAGGACAGAGCCTCACCCTCCAGGAGTCTGTGGTCAAGAACACGTACAGCCCCAGTCACCCAGGACACACAGCAGCCACGCATGGGGGAACAGGGCAGAGCCAGCGTTCCCCAAGGGAGGCAGAGGGCTTGGCTAGCAAGAGGAATTGCTGCGGGGCGGAGGAGGCCTTCAGGAAAGGGACATGTGACCTGGGACAGGATGAGGTGCCCTTTCCCCCTCAGTAAAGAAAGATACACCAGGAAGAAGGGGGAGAGAAAGGATTCGGAAACGGATTCTCTTACAGTGTGGAGGCTACAAGGCCAGATCCAAGTGTCAGGGCTGGCGGCTGTTTGGAGGCTGTGAGGGAGGACCTGTTTCTCTGTCCCTACTTCTCTCCTAGCTCCTGGTGGTTTGCCAGCCACCTTTGGAGCCCCTTGGCTTAGAGAGGCATAGCCCACCTCTGCCTCCATATTCACGTGACCGTCTCTGTATGTGTCTCCAAGACCGGGTTTTGTTCAAGAACACAGTTGTTCTGATGACTCCTTCTTACCCTTATCTGCAAAGGCCCTTGTGATATTATGATATTCATATGTTGGCTTTCATTCGCCGTTGGTGTCTCATAACTCCCATTGCCCACGTTACTTCCTAAGTGATACAAGAAGCATATCTTTTGTGGCAGCACTGGCCTCTGTCCTTGGCTTCTGAAGCAGCTTGGGAACAGCCTCAGCGATAATGGCAAGAGACAGTCTTTGTTATAACGTTGGGGCCTCTGAGGCCTCAGGAAATAGCGTCTCTCTCTTACCCTCTCCAGCGTTCTCACTCCCTTCTCTCCCCAAGGCAGGCCTTAAACCCTAGAAATATATTCTAATCTTCCCCTGCCTTTCTGGCTTGGAGGTGTCATTAAGAAATTCTCTCATCTATCTTGTCTGATCGAGGGTCATGACACCCGTTTCAGAAGGGGCCCTCCCCCGGACCCAGAAGGAAAGAATGCTGAGCAGGCCTTGTGGAGTTCCCCACTCAGTCTATTATATCAGACCCCTT
This sequence comes from Carlito syrichta, assembly GCF_000164805.1. Classification (NCBI taxonomy): domain Eukaryota; kingdom Metazoa; phylum Chordata; class Mammalia; order Primates; family Tarsiidae; genus Carlito; species Carlito syrichta. Next base: position 349,201 of record NW_007231750.1, on the reverse strand, counting down.
TTGTCCAATTGCATTTCAACACAGTTGTCCATGCTTCAATCACAACTAGCCAATGAAGATTCCATAAAAATGCCAAGAGAACAGTGTTCAGAGAGCTGGACATGTGGAGGTCCTGGAGGGTGGCTGCCGGGAAGTTTCCAGCCCCTTTCCCCATACCTGGCCCTTCACATCTCTTCATCTGTATCCTTTGCAATACCCTTTATAATAAACCAGTAAACGTGTTTCCCTGAGTTCTGTGAGCTGCTCTAGCAAATTAAACCTGAGGAGTGGGGTGTGGTAGCCCCAGTTTACAGCCAGTTGTCAGAAACACAGGTAAAACAACCTGGAGCTAGCCACTGGCACCTGAAGAGAGGGGGCAGTCTTGTGAGACTGGCACTCAACCTGTGGGAACTGACACTGACAGGTAGATAGTGTCCGAATGGAATTGGAGCTGGGGACACCGGCTGGTGCCCACTGCAGAACTGACTGCTTCTTGCTGGTGGAAAGAAAGGCCCATAGTTAGTCCCAGGTGTCTCCTTTGTTGTTGTGGTGTGAGAGCAGAGGAAAAACTGTTTTTTCCACCCAACTCTTTTTCCAAACAATGGCCTGGTCACAGGTACTGGGGGTTAGGACTTCAACACCTTTTAGGGGTGCTACGGTTTAGATATTTGACCCTGACAACCCTCATGTTGAAATTTGATCCCCAGTGTTGGACGGGGCCTTGATGGGAGGTGTTTGGGTCACAGGGACTGATCCCTCACAAATGACTTGGTTCTGTCCTCGAAATGAGCTCTCACTCTGTTAGTTCTTACAAAAGCTGGTTGTTAAGAGTCTGGCTCCTCCCGTTCTCTCTTTGCTTCCTCTTTTGCCACATGAGCTCGGCAAGTCTCGACTCTGCTTCGTCTTCTGTCAAGAGTGGAAGTCCGAGGCCCTCACCAGACATAGATGCTGGCACCCTACTTCCTGTATCACCTGCAGGACCGAGATCAATTATTTAGCCTCAGGTATTCCTTGATGGCTACACAAACGAACTAAGGCAAGGCACAGGATTCAACCCCTGACAATGGTGAGCCGCCTGGTGAGGCCTGAGAAGCTGGGGTGAGCAGAATTGGGGGACGACAAACAGGCCTACCCTCGAGTGCCAGGGTCAGGAGTCTGCACTCGATCTTGTGTAAGGAAGGGAGAGCCATGGAGAGAGTGGAACCAATGTGGAGGATGGATTCCAGCAAAATCCAGAGCCACAGGCAAATTTTAGCTCCTGACACAGGCCGGGCAAGAGATGCTGAGGTCAAGCACCCAGGCAGTGACTGGGAAACAGGGATAGACAAGAATGAACTTGTGAGCTGGGCGCAGTGGCTCATACCTGTAATCCCGGCACTTTGGAAGGCTGAGGTGAGAGGATTGCCTGAGCCCAGGGTTTGAGACCAGCCTGGGCAACTTGATGAGACCTCATCTCTACAATAAATCAAAAAAATAGTTTGCCGGGCGTGGTGGCGTGCTCCTGTAGTTCCACCTACTTGGAAGGCCGAGGCAGAAGGATTGCCTGAGTCTAGCAGGTTGAGGCTGCAGTGGCTGCGAGCCTGGATAACAGAGTGAGACTCCAACTCAAAAAAAAAAAGAAAAAGAAAAGAAATAGAATGAACTTTTGGAGCTGGAATGCATAGAACTTGGAGAATGATGGGTGCCAGGGTTAGCAAGTGAAGGTCAAAGAGGTCTTGGCAGCATCTTACTCATATGGCCTGATTTGGATGTCACTAACCAAACCAGGAAATATGTAGAAAGATTGTGAATTTAGCCATTGAGATCCAATGGGATTGTGATAGAGTCAGGGCAGGGCAGAGATTCGGGTGCTCTCTGAATGCCAGGGGGATACTGTCATCCAGGGCAGGGGTCTCTGGCCTTGAGAATCTGGTGCATGGCACAGACCTAATCTAGAGAAGCCACACCAGATGTCACATGCTGCTTCAGCAGGCCCACTGACAGCCCACTCCCTGGCACACCCACAGACCTCAGGTGAAAACCCTGGGAAACACCAGCTGGGGAAGAAAATGGACAAGGGCCATCCTCACAGGGGTGAGAACAGGGGAAAGCCGAGGTCCAGGCACTGAAGACACAGAGATGCATCTCTGGACGGATGGTAGGTGCCCACAAAATAACTGGTTGTTTGAATATTTCATCGGTGGTTCCGGTTTTCCAGCAAACACACAGAATTTGCAGCTTTCATTTGCTAATTGCTAATCTGAACATTGCAAAGACAGGTTGAATCCTCCTTTTAAACATGCTGTCACAGTGTGAAAGAATTTCACTGGAAAATCCCCAGACCCTGAAAATGGCCCTCATATCTCCAGCAAGACTAGCTACTGCCAGGTGATTCTGAGTTGTAAGAGGAATTGGCCTGGGCTTTGCGTGATAGTAGGCTGCCTGGACCTTTGCAGATCTAATTTGTATACACACAGAATCACATTTTGAATGCAAGCTTCGTACTTATTACTAAGAAAGCCCATGTAGAGCAGCAACTTCTCGGTGAAGTTCATCATCAGTTCATCACCGTGCCCTTCCTTGAGGTGCATGATGACTTTTGCAGTTTTAGATGAAAAGTGCTGCATTCATTTACTTGGTTTTCCTTGCTCCTCTCTGTCTAGAGATTAGGATGGTTTCTTACGAAATGCAGGTCGGAGCATTTCTTAAAAGCTGTTGTGTCCTTTGTCATGGTTTTTGTCTTGTATGTGCTACAGATGGCACTCAAGAACTCACCTGATGACTGTGGGTTAATACATATTTTTACAAGGTAGAGGAAGGAAGGGCAGTGATCTAAACCCCCCCAAAAACATTCCCTCCTTCCTGGCTGGCTCCTGAATTTACAGAGCTAGCTTTCTCTCTAGGGTGGCTTGACTAAAACTGCTTCCCAAATTGCTTTGCAGAGTTACAAGCATAAATATTAACTCAAAAGCTGGAAAGTGCCACTTTTTAACAAAAAGAGAGACTGTAATGAGATGCAGAAATCTGAACTTAGCTCCTGTCTCCTTCAGCCCAGTCCTCTGCTTTTTAGTATGCTACCCACAGATGCCCCATGCCATGGCTTCGCATACACTTCACATTTGGAGAATCATTATGAAAATCAGATTACATGCAGCTGCCCCTATGAAAAGAAACCATTTGATCTGCTTTTGAACTGTGGCTTCCTAAGCAGCCAGTTCCATAGAAGCTTAATTAAGGACAAGGAGCAAACATTACTTGAGCTCGTGCTGTATGCACTTCACACCTCGTGCTGGGCTCTGCACTGTGTGGCCTCGGTCAGCCTCCGTCACCCCAGATTGTTGCGGTGGAGAACCACTGGGCAGTGCAGGTGGATGAACCGGGCTCTCGCATGTCCCAACAAACAGAAGTGTTGTCTCTCTGTATATGGCATCCAATCTCACTTGACCCTTGAACAAGAGGTTTGAACTATGCTGGTTCACTTATGTGCAGATTTTTTTGCCTCTATCTCCATCTCTTCTTCCTCTGCCATCCCTGAGACAGCAAGGCCAACCCCTCCTCTTCCTCCTCTTCAGCCTACTAAACATGAAGATGAGGATGAAGACCTTTGTGATGATCCATTTCCACTCAATGAAGAGTTGATGTATTTTATCTTCCTTGTGATTTTTAACATTTTCTTTTCTCTAGCTTACTTCATCATAAGAATACAATATAGAATTCATATACATAATATGTGTTCATCGACTGTTTATGCTATTGGTGACGCTTCTGTTCAACAGCAGGCTATTAGTAGTTAAGTTTTGGGGAATCAAAAGTTATAAATGGCCAGGAGTGGTGGCTCAGGCCTGTAATCCCAGCACTTTGGGAGGCCAAGGTGGGAAGGTAGCCTGAGTCTAGGAGTTAAATACCAGCATGGGCAACATATTGAGACCTCGTCTCTACAAAAAAATGTTTAAAAACTAGCCAGGGTGCATGCCTGTAGTCCCAGCTACTTGAGAGACTGAGGCGGAAGGTTCACCTGAACCCAGGAGGTCGAGGTTGTGGTGAGCAGTGATCATGCCACTGCACTCCAGCCTGGGCAACAGAGTGAGATCCTGACCCTCCCACCAAAAAAAGTTTACAGATGGGTTTTCAACTGCTCAGGGGATCAGCACCCCTAACCCTCGTTTATTCAAAATTCCAGTGTATAGCAATTTGGTCAAAATAAGAAATCCATTATAGCAAAATTAAAAACAACAGACAGCTGGACGTGGTGGTTCAAATCTGTAACCCCAGCACATTGAGAGGCAGAGTCGAGAGGACTGCCTGAGCCCAGGGATTCGAGACCAGCCTGAGCAACTTGGTGAGACTTCATCTCTACAATAAATAAAAAAAATTAGCCAGACGTGGTAGTGCTCACCTGTAGTTCTAGCTACTTGGAAGACTGAGGCGGAAGGGTCTCCTGAACCCAGCAGGTCAAGGCTGGCATGCTCACGGCCACTGCACTCCAGCCTGGGCAACAGAGTGAGACTCCCACTCAAAAAAAAAAAAAAGACACTTTTACCTGGCTCTTGTACGTTACTAATGTGTCCTATTATCAGCATAGGCAAACCAAACAAACAGCCTTCAAAGTAATAAGGAGGTCATTGCTTTGCTAAACTCTAGTGTGTCCACATGGCTCTTTGAGCTATGGCCACCATGTTTCTTGGCTTTGGCCCCTTTTCCTGCCTTGGGGAGGTGAATCTCTTTCTCCCTCCATTCACCATTTCTTTACTAAGCTATGGCCAGGCTTTTTCTTAAGCTCTGGCCCTCTCCCCTACCTGGGGAGATGAATCTCCTCTCTCTTCTCTCTCTCTCATTTACTTTCTAAATAAACTATATTTTTCCAGTCTAAAAAAAAAAGTAATAAGGTAGGAGAATGAATAGACATTGGCAGATGCACGCAGTGGAGCAAAACGGAGCTAGAGAAACAGACAATGTGAACATAACTCAAAAACAGTATGTGGAACAAAAGAAGTCAGCCACTCAGAAGAGTCCGGGCTGTATGAATTCACTCATCTGAAGATGAAGAACAGGCCACCTCTGTTCTTTGTTGATAGTGGTTACTTGAGGGGCCAGAGGGTCTTGCCTGGATGTGGCACCAGCGAACTCTCTGGGTGATGCAAATGTCCTACGTCCTGATCTGGTGGTAGTCACCATGTGCCAGGGTCTGACAATTAAGTTCATGAGTTCATCCTAGAAAAAGTGCCACATCCCTCTTTGCTGAATATCACTACAGTCACCTTCGAAGTCCTCCCCTTGGGAAGTTACACACCAACGCCAGTGCCTAGTCCACCTGTCAAAGCAATTTTGAAACTCTTTTTCTGGAATGGCCATCAGGGCCGTTATTGTATTACCCTTGATGTCCTGAATGTCATCAAAATATCTTCCTTTCAATATTTCCTTTATTTTCGGGTAAGGAAAAATGTCAAACCAGGTGCAGTGGCTCACACCTGTCATTCCAGCACTTTGGAAGGCCAAGGTGAGAGGATTGCCTAAGCTCAGGGGTTCGAGACCAGCCTGGGCAACTTGGCAAGACCTCATCTCGACAATAAATTAAAAGATTAGTTGGGTATGGGTGGCACATGCCAGAGGTTCCAGCTACTTGGAAAGCTAAAGCAGGAGGAGCGCCTGAGCCCAGCAAGTCGAGGCTGCTGTGACCGTGAGCTTGCCACTGCTCTCCAGCCTGGGCGACAGAGTGAGACTCTGACTCAAAAAAAAAAAAAAAAGAAAAAAGTCACTGGAAGCCAGATCATATGAGTAGGGAGGGTGTTCCAATGCAGTTATTTGTACAGTGATGCCAATGTAAGTGCACAGTGGTAAGTTCGTCAACTTAATTGTTAGACCCCAACAAATAACAATGACAGCTCTGATGGCCATTCTGGACAAAAGAGTTCCAAAATTGCTCTGATGAGTGGACTAGGTGCTAGCATCGGTGCATACCTTCCCAAGGGGAGTACTTGGGAGGTGACCGTAGTGATATTCAGCAGTGAGGGACGTTAGCACTTTTTCTAGGATGGTTCGTGAACCTAATTGTTGGACCTCATACATAAGTGAGAAGACACCAGACTGTACACTGAGATGTGTGCATCTCACATATAAATTAGTCCTCAGTGAAGACTTGAGCAAAAGACAGTCAATAAACAATGCTGCTGGGAAGGATAATTTGAGTTCTTTTCATGTGTTTGAGTTCCTGTTTTATCAAAGTGTCTCATATATAATATGGCAGCACTCTAAATGCTTAAAGAGAGTTTTTAAAGCTGCAAGCTTTCGTGTTTCTTTAATATATTAAACTAAAAAGAGACTGATATCGCTCAAAAATAAATAAAAGTAGCCCATAGCTCTCTTTGGGCGAGGAAAGGGAACATGTTCCAGGGAACACTAAGACTGTGAAATGTTTTCTTGCGTTGATCATTTTCAAACCTCCAAGCAATTTTTGGAGAGTTAGAAGTGTGTAGAGAAGTGATGGGAATATTTAATTGATTCAGCGATGGAGAGAATGCCTTATTTCTCCCAGGTTATGCTTTTGAGGCAATCTTACAGCACTTTGGGGTAGCATTTTCAAGCATGCTGTAATCGTAATATCTAAACTAGCAATTTGAACGGTGTTATTTAATCAGTTTGCTAATTTAGTGATCTGGCAAGAGAGTAACCTGTGATTTTCACGGTAAATGCTACGAGCATGAAGAGATGACCAAACTTGCCTGGAATTTTAAATCGGCGGTGGAAACACTCTTTCCCATGTCACGTGTGAGCTGTGCGTGAGTCACCGACTCAGTGATCAACAGCCTTTCACTCAAATGATTTTGGAGACATCAGCACACTTGGAGACAAGGGAAGCTGGATTTCATTTATTAGCAACTCCTCTGAGTTCTCTTTTTGCATGCTAGGCAAATTAAACTAACATATGCACTTTGTTCCCTTAAATATTTTATGGATGAGGAAGGAAATAATAACTTAGTACGGAGTTATTGATTCCTAGTCTTCCATGGGGGGAATTTTTAAAGCCCCCTAAAAGATGATAGCCCCTTCTAAAAAGATTTCCCCCTAGCTATTAGAGAATAGGATACAGACAGTCTCCTTCAAATGCCAGTACATCTGCAGTGGTTGGGAAAGCAAAGGCCAGGCCTGTTACACATTCACAACTTAGTCTGAATTTCTTTCGCCATCCATTTGCCATGTCTGTATCACTTGCCTGCCAAACAAAAAGTTTTGCTTTCCTCCTCCCATCTAGTTAGAGAGCAGTGAAGGGCTTTGGGTGAAGGAGAAAATGATGAGGTTGGTAGGGTGGAGGAGAACCGAGGGGTGGAGATTTGCGGGAGGGAGCTTGCTCCAGGCTGCTGGAGCCGAGGATGTGGTCATCACAGCACAGAATGAGAACACTATTGGAGTCAGGATGAGACAGTGGTCTAGGGCCGGAGTCTGTATGGGGCCAGTCTCTGTCACGATGACTCAACGTTGCTATTGCAGCTTGAAAGCAGCCGTCGATCCACAAAAACTATTTATGAACACAGAAAAGTGAATTTCATACAATTTTCATACGTCACGAAATCTTCTGATTTTTCTGTCCCTAACATTGACAATGTCAATTCACTATTCACTCACAGGTGATACAAACACAGGCATTAGGCAGATCTGGGAGCATATTCAGCCAACGCTAAATGTTGTTGACTGCACATTTTTGCCTGCAAGTCCTAGTCGCAGGGATGGTAATGGTACCACTAACATCTGACGTTTGGAGAGACCACAGTGGTTCAGATTCTGTTGTTCTGAACTCCAAGGGAGTCGCATTAGAAATGATGATGAACGCAGTGCTTCCAAAAGTGGGTCAGCAGCAATTCCGCTTCTCATCATTTATTCCGTAACATGTTCTGCACAATTACACAAAGGTAGGAGCGTACTGCAGCTCTGCCTGTCTCCTTGGGGAATGGAAACTGCCCAAATGTGCGTCTCTGATGACACAGATTCTAGGAGAGCGCAGCCTCACCACGGAACACTCTACGATGGCCTGGCAGGGGAGCAGGGCAGGACTGACTGTCTTCCTGGGACCTGTTGCCATCGTGATGTAGTGTGAAACAGAAAGGCAAGTGGTGCTTTCTACTTTGCACCCTTATGTATTCATTCCACAAACATGTACTGAGTGTCAATGTATGTGTCAGGTTCTGGGCCCTTGAAGCGCACCCGGGGAACAAAATCAGCAAGACCTGCTCAGGTGAGCTCACATTCTAATGGAAAGGGAATTATATTTGCAATTTAAATCCACATGGACACATTCCTATGCATATGTTTTGCATAGATGTGTATACACACATCCATTATACATATATAAACCTTTGTGGAAGCCTGACTCTTAACCTTCAAATACTTTGTCAAGGGGAAATCGCTGATTTAAAGTCTGCCTTTGTATATGTCAGTATGAAGCATAACAAATTGATGTTATTTAGAGCAGACAGCACTGATCTCAAAACTAATTAGGATTCGTTTTGACTGAGAAAGCGAACACTCCACTAGACAGATGCAGGACGATCATCAGTTAAAAGCGCAGTCTGGCATAGAAGCGATGATAGAAATTTTCATTCGTTCAGGTTTGCAACTTGTCTGTTAAAATCTGCTCCATGCCGGGCTTGGTGGCTCAGCCTGTAATGCTGCGCCTTTGGGTGGCTGAGGTGAGTGGATTGCTTGAGCCCGCGGGTTCGAGACCTGCCTGGGCAACCTGGGGAGACCTCATCTCTACAATAAATCAAAAAAATGAGCCGGGCGTGGTAGCGCGCACCTGTAGTTCCAGCTACTTGGAGGGCTGAGGCGGAAGGATCGCCGGAGCCCAGCAGGTCGAGGCTGCGGTGGCCGGGAGCAGCCACAGAGTGAGACTCCAACTCAAAAAAAAAAAAAAATCTCCATGATCATCCACCTAGCACACCTACTGTAGGTTATTAGCAGTAGAGCTTGGTGGTGTGAGCAGCTGTAAGCAACTCATGCTCTTAAATCTGGAAAGTTTGAAAACGTGAAACTCAACTCTGTGAGGTAAATTATTTTAAGACTGGCAGAACTTCAAATTTGCAAGGAAATCAGTAGAATGGAAGGCATGAAAAGACTCTTCAAACATCAGTGCTGCTTAAATATTTATTATAACAAGCTATTAAAATACAGCACTTGATTTTTTTTCCCCAACAAATGCTGTGGCAGCACTAGCAAGGGCCTCGCCCTCAGTGGGGTCAACCCACGCACCCATCTGGACGACAGTCTCTTAAGTTCAGAGTCAGCCAGAATATGTCACAGGAGAAGAACACTTCTGAATAAGTAAAAGTGGTAGTTTTCTGGGAATCTGAAAGAAAAGTGCAAAATGAGTCTTTTTTCTTGGAAGCATTATGCCTTGCATATAGTAGGTACACAGGTATAGTTGCTGAATAAGAAAAGCCTGTCTTTAAGGGCAGAAGCAACCCAAATGTTCATCGACAGATAAATGGATAAACAAAATGTGGCACAGATATACACATATTCCTGTAATTCTGACACATGCTGCAAGGTGGTTGAACCTTGAGGACACCATGCTAAGTGAGATAAACCAGTCATAAAAAGACAAATGTTGTATAATTCTGCTGATAGGAGGCACCCAGAGGATCAGATGCATAGAGACAGGAAGTGGGATGGTGGCTGCCAAGGGCTCAAGGAGGAGGGACCGGGGGCTATATCTTGTTAGGTCTGTGGGATAGGTCAGTGCCACGGGAATAAAGCAAAGAATTGCACAGAAATTAGATCGCAAAATATAGTTTATTTAGAAAGTAAATTAAAGGGGGGAATCCCATCTCCCCTAGATTAAGGAGGGGACCAAATCTTCAAGAAAGCATGGTGGCCTGAGTTTTAAAAAAGCCTGGCATGGCTGTTTGAGGTGAATGCTTTTAAAACCTTTCCTTTGATGGGTGCAGGTGGTTAAGGTGATCGGGTGGTGGTCTGTGTTACTTCATCATGAGTGAGGCAAGTAAGCTGACATCATGGTGATAGCAAACAGATGAGTCAGTCACATAACTGTTGCCATGGTGACGGGGTGGTGGCCTGTGTCACGTAGGTCACCAAAGGCTGATCACAATAGATTTGCCCTTTATGGCTGGAAGACAAATACTTGAAATAGAAAAGTAATCAGTACTTGGGTGGTTGTAAGACAGTTATCAATAGCTGCCTCTGGGAAACCGGTTCTGCCCTTTGTTAATGCTTGGAGGGTAAGATAGGTAATTTGTTAAGAAAGCATGACAGAACTAAGCAGTGTTAAAATGGCTGTGCTTTAGCTAAGGTTACTACTCCATTATTGGCATTTCACCCTTTCAAATCTCATGGGTACAGGACTTCAGTTGGGGAACACAAAAGCTCTGGAGATGGATGGTAAGTGTGGCTGCTTAACAATATCGATGGACTTAATGCCACTTGAACTGTAATCTTTAAAATGGACCAGGCTGGCCGGGCTCGGTGGCTCAGCCTGTAATCCCAGCACTTTGGGAGGCCGAGGTGAGTGAATTGCCTGAGCCCGCGGGCTTGAGACCCGCCCGGGCAACTTGGCGAGACCTCATCTCTACAATAAATCAAAAAATGAGCCGGGCGTGGTAGCGCGCGCCTGTAGTTCCAGCTACTTGGAAGGCTGAGGCGGAAGGATTGCTGGAGTCTAGCCGACGAGGCTGCGGTGGCTGGGAGCGGCCACTGCACTCCAGTCTGGGTGACAGAGTGAGAATCCAACTCAAAAAGAAAAATGGACCAGGATGGTGGCTCACACCTGCAATCCCAGCACTTTGGGAAGCGGTGGTAGGAGGATAGCTTGAGCCCAGGAGTTTGAGACCAGCCTAGGCAATGTATCAAGACCTCATCTCTACAAAAATTTTAAAAATTGCCCAGGCCTAGTGGCACATGCCTGTAGTTCCAGTTACTAAGGAGGCTGAGGCGGAAGGATCACCTGAGCCCAGGAGGTCGAGGTTGCAGTAAGCCATGATCATGCCACTGCACTCCTGTCTGGGTGACAGAGTGCCACTCTGATTCAAAGAAATAAAATTAAAATAAAATAAAAATGACAGTGTGAGATCCCAGTTCAATAAACTAAAATAGTTTAAATGGCATATTTTGTGTCATGTATATTTTTTTTTAACAATTTTTAAAAGTCTGTTGTCAAAGATCCAAAATAAATCAGTTCATGAAGCAAAAGGCCATTTAGTAAACTTTGAAAAGTCTCGACTGGGGTGTTGGAAAATCCTCCAAGACTCCTGTGGAGAAAGGAAAAAGCCGGAGATATCCTGCTGAGGAAGAGAGGGAGGGAAAACTGCCTCTCAGAGGCAGGAGCGAACTGGAGAGCCAGCCTTCGGGGAAGCGGGCGACCTGGAGAGTCAGCCCTCATGGGAGGGGTTGAACTGGAGAGCCAGTCCTGGGAGAGAGGGTGACCTGGAGAGCCAGCCCTCGGTAAAGGGGGTAAAGGTTGCTCTAGTCAGCATCCTGCGGGGGAAGGATGGGGCAGGAACAATCACAGCAACAGCTGTGGAGGGGCCTCGAGCTCCACAGGGGAAAGGCTGGGCCTCTCAGGAAGGGCTCAGAGCCCTCCTGCTCCCCATCCTCCCATAGGCGGAGCTGGGTGCTCCCTCCCCAACCTTCCCGGTGCACCATGTGCTGACCTGTTCTCCCCACTGGACCAAAAGTGTCATCTCTGCCTTTGTACCCTTAAACGTAGCCTTGCGCACCCTCAGAGCTCAATCGGTGTTCCCTGAACGACTCGTTGAATGAATGAAAGAGCAGCGGTGGTGACAGTAAGTGGATGCGAACCTGCAGAGATTCTGATGGCCACCCAGGATAGTGGTGATGGTTGCTCCACACAGCCGAGTGTAGGGATCAATGCAGGTGATCTATGGCTCCCTCTGCCCCTAGTAGGAAAGGTGAGGAAACAATTGTTGCTAGGCTTCTGGCTACCTGTCCAGGAGCCCCTGGAGAATGGCGGCCTGCCAGAGGGAATGGGGTTCTCTGGGAGAAGAGAGGCTGAAGGAACTACCCAGAGATGCTTCCCAATCTTTGCTGCCCGCACAGGCCACCCAGGGATCCTGCAAAACCCAGGAAGGGCTGGATGGGCCTGCGACTCTGCATTCCTAACATCCTCAGGTGACTGGGATGCAGCTTGGCTTTTGGTGCCCATGTCATGCTTGGAGTGGCTAGGATGAATGCTGGTGAAAGCGTCACTGTGGGCTTCTGGGATGAGAGTTTGCCTGCCAAGGATGCCACGTGGAAATGCTGGGAGTTTACCATCCAAAGAAGACCCCACTGTAATGCCTCGGCCGTAACTGAAGAGAAGCCCAGCACTGATCCCACCATGAAGGAATGTTGTGAACCCAAGGGCCAGGCCTGTACCTGGGAGCTTTCTGGTGTTAGTAACATTTTAAAATCTGCCTACTATTTGTTTTAAATAATTACATTTGTCTTCTTTTAGTTTTTGAGTCAGAGTTTGGGTCTCACTCTGTTGCCCAGGCTGGAGTGCAGTGGCACGATCACAGCTCACTACAGGCTCCAACTCCTGGGCTCAAGGGATCTTCCAGCGTCAGCCTCCCAAGTAGGTGAAACAACAGGCATGTGCCACCACATCTGCTTATTTTTAAAAGAATTGTTTTTGTGTGTGTAGAGATGAGGTTTCCCTATGTCGCCCAGGCTGGTCTTGAACTCCTGGTCTCAAGTAGTTCTCCTGCCTCTACCTCCCAAAGTGGTGGGATTACAGGTGTGAGCCACCGCGCCTGGCACATTTGTTTTAAATTGCTACTCCCTCCTTTCTGTGAAAGAAGACCCGGTGGGAGCTGTGGGACAGGAAGTGTAGACGAGAGGGAGGAGGGATAGAAGATGCATTGTGAGAGTCTAGGCAACAGTCCCTGCCACTGAAGCGTAGGTCTCTCTGTGAAATCCAGCTCTTCGTTTCTGTAAAGGATCACTGTCAACCTGGGGAGGCTCCAGAGGACAGGCAGAGAGGCCGCCATCCTGCCCCTCCACCAGGACCTCCCTCCCGCTGTGGCCTCTCCTCCATGGTGGCCTCCCTTCCACCATGGCTTCCCCTCTGCCGTGGCCTCCCATCCACCGTGGCCTGCCCTCTGCTGGTGGCCTCCCCTCCCTTCCTTCCTCCCTCGCCCCACTTCCCACCACAGCTGAAGCTGCCCTTGCTGAGGCCCCTAACTCACCCAGGGCCTGTCCAGCAGCCACAACACAGCCTTTCCCTGGCAGGCTACACGGTGACTGCCTGTTATGGGTTGAATTGTGTCCATCCCCCAAGAAGATATAATGAAGTCCTAACCTCTGGTACCTGGGAATGAGAGCTTCTTTGGAAACAGGGCCTTTGCATATATAATCGAGTTAAGATGTGGCCATAGCCGGGCCCGGTGACTCAGCCTGTAATCCTGTGCTTTGGGAGGCTGAGGTAAGTGGATTTGAGACCCGCCTGGGCAACTTGGTGAGACCTCATCTCTACAATAAATAAAAAAAATCAGCCGGGCGTGATAGCGCGTGCCTGTAGTTCCAGCTACTTGGAAGGCTGAGGCGGAAGGATCGCCGGAGCCCAGCAGGTCGAGGCTGCGGTGGCTGGGAGCGGCCACTGCGCTCCAGTCTGGGTGACAGTGAGAGTCCAACTCAAAAAAAAAAAAAAGATGTGGCCATTAGGTGGCCCTAACCCAATACGACTGAGAGGACGCCACGTGAAAGCAGAGAAGGGAGAGATTTGTCTCAGAGCCTAGGAGCACCTAAGATTGCTGGGGTCACAGGACGCCAAGAGAAAGGCATGGACAGGTCCTCCGGAAGAAACTTCAGAGGGAACAGGGCCCTGCCACACCTTGAGTTCAGACTTCTAGCCTCCAGAGTTGCCAGACAATACATTTCTGTTTATTTTTCTGTTTTAAACCAGCCAGCTGGTGGTACTCCGTCACGGCAGCCCCAATAGGCCAACACAATTGCTCCTCACTCTCTAACTCCCTACGGCTTGGGTCTCCATGGCATGGCCTTGTCTGTCCACCCAGCTAGGTCCTCTCCCTTGCATGTGCTCCCTGAGTGCCTCCCCCATTCCCAAGGTTCTCAAAGCCCCTGCATTCGTGACCCCCAACCTGCTTCTCCAGCCCCCAACTCCTGAGGGCCAGACCTGCAAACCCAAAATCCACACAGCACCTTCTCACAGACCCCCTCCTCCTCCATTTTGTCAACCAAGACAGGCCAAGTCACGCTGTGGTTACAAACGACCCAGCGCTCAGGGACTGAAGACACGAGGTTTCCTTCTTGCTGTCCTTCGTGTCTGGGGAAGGCAGAGGTGAGGCTGCTGTGTTGCATGAGGTCCTCACTCCAGGAGCCGGGCTGGCATCGGAGAGGCGCCCGTCATGGTGGCAGAAGGGGAGCAAACCACACGCTGGCTCTTATGCCATCTCTCGGAGTGACCGCATTCTCCTCGCCACGTTGCATTTGCTGGCTGAGTCACAGGCCCTCTCCACAGCTAGCCTCACGGAAGCAGTGAGGGACAATTCCCACAGGCACCCGAAAGAGACCAGGCACTCGGAGGACAGTGCTGAGGGCTTCGGCCTTAGTGATCTACCCAGCCCTAGCAGGCTGGAAACCCCGGGGCATCACTGGCTCCTCCTCCTCCTCCTCCCCAGACGGGCAGCTGGGCTACGTCCTGTGGGACCTGCACATGTCTCATCCCTCCTTTGTAAGTCTGAGTTCACGCCCTTCCCACCGCCCCTGGGCCAAGGCAAGAATCTCCTAACTTGGAAAGCCCAAGCCTGACTGGCCACCCTCCAAAGCCCTTCATGTCCCGGGCGTCTTCTGCCTCTCCAGCTCTGCCTCGCACCTTCCCCCACACCGATTCACAGTTGTCCCAAGCACACCAGGCCATGTTGCCCCAGGGTTTGTTTCCCCTCCTTGTCCTGGGGACCCCCTCATGTCCAAGTCACTGCTTCTCCCATGCTCTATCCCGGGCCAGCGGGTCATCATCTGCTTGATATCTCTCCATCCTCCAGACATACCGCAGGTAAGCCATGATACCGCGGGTAGCCCCTGGGTATCTCATTTCCTTATTAATGAACTCATTCATTCACTCATCCATTCATTTATTCAACAAACCTGTCAAGGGCCTGCCCGCACAGAGCTTGCATTATAGAGGACAGAAAGATCAAACACACATACAATTAGAATAACTAACATTGTCATAAGTGAAAAAGCAGTGGTGTGGATTTCAACACCACATTGATGCCAATGTTTCCCACATCTACCTGGAAAGGATCGGTCCAGCCCAGGACTAGCCCGTGGGTCCGGACTCACATACCTCAGGGGGCTGAGAAGTACAGCTCACAGGCCAGATCTGAACCAATGTCTGTTTTCTGTGGCCCTTGAACCAAGGATGGTTTTTACATCTTTTATTTTCTTTGAGACAGGGTCTCACTCTGGCACAATCATAGCTCACTGTAGCTTCGAACTCCCGGGCTCAAGTGATTCTCCTGCCTCAGCCTCCCGAGTAGCTGGGACAACAGACATGTGCTACCATGCCCGGCTGATTATTTAAGTTTTTGGTACAGACGGGTTCTCACTATGTTGCCAAGGCTGATCTTGAACTTCTGGCCTCAAGTGATCCTCCCACCTTGGCCTCCCAAAGTGCTGGGATTATAGCTGTGAACTGCACTCAGCCAATTTTCACATTTTTAAATGGTTAAGAAATCTGAACAGAATAATATCTTTTCTTTCTTTTTTATAATTTTAATGTTTTTGTTATAGAGACAAGGTCTCACTATGTCGCCTAGGCTGGTGTTGACCTCCTGCTTCCTCCTCCTCACCCTCCCAAAGTGCTGAGATCATAGGCAATAGTTACCACACCCAGCCAGAGCATTATTTTTAGACAAATTTTGCTCTTTTAACTATCACATTCTTGGTTATGACGACAGATTTTAATAGAAGAATATTCATTCTCCTTGGAGAAACAGAATCTTTTTTTTTTTTTTTTTTGAGTTGGAGTCTCACTCTGTTGCCCAGACTGGAGTGCAGTGGCCACTCCCGGACCACCGCAGCCTCGACCTGCTGGGCTCCGGCGATCCTTCCGCCTCAGCCTTCCGAGTAGCCGGAATTACAGGCGTGCGCTACCACGCCCGGCTGATTTTTTGATTTATTGTAGAGATGAGGTCTCACTGCCCAAGCGGGTCTCGAACCCGTGGGCTCAGGCAATCTACTCACCTCAGCCTCCCAAAGGCGCGGAATTACAGGCTGAGCCACTGAGCCCGGCCAAAATCTTTTTTTAAAAGACTTGACTTGTCTTTAATTTTCTGCTACCAATTGCTTGGAAATATTAACCCAGAATATTTGAGGGAACTGTATTTTCAATAGAAGTTTAAACCCTATAGCACGGGGGTGCCTTAGACTCTTGGTGCTAATGGTTTATGTTCATTGCTGGATTTTAACTTGTACACTTGTGGGTAATTTGGAATAATCTTCATCCTGAAGCTTTCTGCCTGTGTGATTAGTTTTACCTTATTAATTTCAGAGATACATTACTCACGTTCCATGAAGCAGTCAGGAACTTGCAAGGAAAGAGCGAACTCGAGCTGCCATCACTATGGCCTTCCAGAATCATCCAGGTTCCCCAAGGTCCCAATGGCCCTGCTGGGAAGCTTGTCAGCCCAGAGGCAGGCTCACCAAGGAACTGCTATTATCTCCAGCACTACCAGTCGTCTTAGCTTGGTTTGCAGTTCAAACAAACTCCACTTGCTTTCCAAGTTACCTTTGCATTCCCAGTTCCTTCATGAAAAATGCAAGCTGTAGATTTTCATGGAACATCTTAGGATAAACGTCACCACTGGAACTGACTTAAATCATGAAGATGCACATGCCCTTCCTATCCCATCAAAATTTTTCTCTTAAAACAACATTTTTTTGTGAAACCTGACAAACACTACCTTAGCCAGATGGTCAAGGTCAACACCAGCAGTGATGTGTCACCCTGATGGTGTGTACCCTCAAGATGATGGGATTGGAAGGGTCCTTTGCTCTGTGGCCTTCTCTCCCCGCCCCCCCCCAAAAAAAGCCCTAGCCCCAGTTTAATTAGAAAAATGCCAGGCGGACTCCAGCTGAGGGACATTCCACAAACACCCAGATCAGCACTCCGCTAAAACCATCCAGGTCATCAAAAACAAAGCCTGAGAAACTGTCACAGCCCAGAGGAACCTAAGGAGACATGATGACTAATGTCATGTAAGAACTGGGACAGAAAAGGACACTGGGAAAAAACTAAAGGAATTGAATAAAATATGGATTTCAGTGACCAGTAATGTATTACTATTGGTTCATTAATTGTATCCAATGAACCACGCTAATACACAACGTTAATAATAGGAGAAACTGAGTGCGGGGTATGTGGAAACTCCCTGCACTATCTTCACAAATTTTCTGTAAATCTAAAGAGCTGTTGTCTTTTTTCTACCTTTATAGCAGTGAGGGGGCTGTTTTCAGATTGACAGGAAATGCTGGGGTCTTGGCCCAGGGAAGTGGGGATGGAAAGTGTCAGATTCCAGGGAGTAAGTCCTGGGGAGCTGCGACTGGCTGCACCAGTGCTCAGTTGATTTCTCTGGATTAAAATTTGTATCGAATCACATTTAACCTGTACTGGATCCAACAGCATCTCAGGACATTCCATCCCATTTGACTTCAACACTTCCTTCCTTGTCAATTTTCACCCCTCAGTTCACTGCCAAGGCCATACCACAGTCCGTTTATTAAAGATCTCCAGAAGCTGGGCTCGGTGGCTCAGCCTGTAATCCCACGCCTTTGGGAGGCTGAGGTGAGTGGATTGCCTGAGCCTACAGGTTCGAGACCTGCCTGGGCAATTTGGCGAGACCTCACCTCTACAGTAAATCAAAAAATTAGCCGGGCGTGGTAGCGCATGCCTGTAATTCCAGCAACTTGGAAGGCTGAGGCGGAAGGATCGTCGGAGCCCAGCAGGTCGAGGCTGCGGTGGCCAGGAGTGGCCACTGCACTCCAGTCTGGGGGACAGTGAGAGTCCAACTCAAAAAAAAATATATCTCCAGAGCTCGCAGGGCTCCTAAGAAGGCCCATCTGGAGTCTGTTGTAAGCAGCATCGCCCCTGCAGAACCTTTTCAAGTCAAGCATCCATTTTTAGAATCTCTTTGATCAATGGCTCCTAATTCTCCTTAAAATTTATTGCATGTGCTTAACCCTATTGCCTGTTCTGGCTTAGTCCAAAGATAGAAACAATGTGCACTCACAATGGGGACACTGAGGGGAGCCCAAAGAGGTACCGCTTGCAAGTTCAGGGGTTACCTCCGTGGAGGCACGGCCACCTCTGCTGCCTTAGTCCACAGCTTGAAGAGCCTGCTCATGGTCTCTGCATCTCCCGCCGGCAGGGGGCCTCAGAGCCCCCTTTCCCCTACCCTTGGCACCGCTACTTCCTGTCTGCTGTGGCACCCTTGACAATCACCTAGTTTGATTTTCTTTCTCCTTATTCAAGTCGAGAAAAGGTGGTATTTATTTTCTCTGGCAAGACTGATAAGCCCCCTTTCCAGCCGGCTCTAGAGTCTTCCACCCCAAGGGCTGAGTAGGACCAGGAGCCATCAAGGTTCTACCAACAGAACCAACCAACCGGCCCTGGATGGGGGGGGGGCAGTCCCTGCAGAGGCCAGGCCCAGCAGCGGCAACTACAGGTCACTGGAATGACTGCAGGAAGTGGGTATCTGGGGAAAGAGATAAGCAGACAGGAGATGGTGATGGGTCCTCGGGGCTAAAACAGGAGGCCACACTTGACTCTGCAATTGTGGGTGGGAGCTACCTGCCCGATGCCCTGTATCTGGCCCAACATCTGGCATGTGTGTTGAACGAATGAATACGTGGACGGAGGAAGTGAGAATTGAAAGCTGGCTCTGACTCCTAAACACACGCTCTTCCCACCCCAAGACACGGCTTCCTGCTCCCCACCCCCGGAAGAGCAGTGGTGAAGCTGTTTTGAGATCCACAGGAAACGTTGGAGCCCGGGCTCAGGGGTGTGGAGATGGAAAGAATAGGTCAGATTCCAGGGAGGCCAGTCGTAGGGGGCCTGTGACTGGCCGGATCAGGGCTCAGTTAATTTATCTGGATTCAAGTTGGTGACGAATCCTACCTAACGTATGTGAGACACAGCAACATCTCAGGAAATTCCATCCCATTTGATTTCAACACTTCCTCTCATGTCAATTTTCACCTCCCCCCTTGCCGCCCGTTCACTGCCGCCCCGTTCACTGTCAAGGCCACACCACAGTCTCTTTATTAAGTTCTGATATTTCTAGCTGTAGCTCTGCCTGCTCAGTATTTCAGAGAAATTGCTTTTAGATGGGCAGTAATTTCTGGGTATGATAATAAGATTGAAGCAATTGTATTTGGGTCTCTGACTCAATACGGGAAGGTCACCTTCCATTTCACAGTGATGGATGGATCCGGGCTTGTGATTATCTCAACCCCACGAAGTCAGAATATTTTAATTGACCAGCACATCTCTCTAGTGACAAATGCAGGAATGCTTCCCCCATTAGAAACTGATTGAAAATGGGGGTGGGGGAACAGGGGAGAGAGGCTGTAATTTTCACAGTTGGTCAGACTTCAAAGAATGTGCTTTCTTTTCAAAAATGATTACTGTTTATTTTTCTAACAAGATAATGCTGAATCTCTTTTTGCGTGAACGTTCTTTGTTCTTAAAAAGTTATCTTATGATTCGGCAAAGGAATCTAGTAATTTACTTGTCAGAAAAACGCCACGCATGAGCCGCAACCCTGGCAGGGAGACAAGCCGTCTGTGACTCACATTAGCCCCAGTCTCAAGCAGAGCACTGTTTGTTCTTACAACAGGACTGCTGGTCCGACCCCAGTCAGGCGGCGTTGAGACAGTCCCCCTACAGTTCACTTCTCAGACGGAAATCTGCACGTGCAAATGTGAAAACAAGCCCCACGTTTAATTCAGAGTTTAACACATGCCTACTCTCTGTGCAGCATCCTCAGGTGCGTACCAATGCAGGAAAGACCTACATGTCCCCCTCCTATGAGAACTGTCATCTGGATTGTCTCAGACAATCCCAAGGCAGGCACCTACCCGCACCACTGAGCATGGTAGCCTGCCTCTGCCCCTCCACCAACACCCACTGCCCCCTCTAGCTGCATGCTGTCTCTTTTGCACTCCTATTGTGTGCACTCCTATTGTGTGCAGGGCACTTGGCGCATTTTTCCTGCTCCAGATCCGTTTGCCTGTCCCCATTTCAGAGGATGGGGTCTGAGGGCAGGGAGATGAAAATGATTTATGAGGGGGAACCCCACAAAATTGGAATTATCTTTTGGAGAGCGGGCCCCTGGTAGTACACTCGGAATTTGTACCTCCAGAGCAAATGGCCAACCAAAGTTTTCATCGGGAAGTTTTGAGGAAGTTGCATCATGATTTGCAAAGAAATGTCCGGAGATGTGACCAACAGGTGACTGGTTTTTCCACCGTGACAACGCACCTGCCCATACTGCGTGGCGTGCTCAGCAGTTTTTTTTACCAAAAATGGCATGACGCCCATGGCCCACTCTCTCTATTCTCCTGATCTCACCGCAAGCAACTTTTTTTGTTTCCCCGTTGAAAAAAAGTCCTCAGGGAAAATGTTTTGCTGATGTGGAAGAGGTGAAACCAAAAACAGCACTAAAAGCACTAAAAGGCATCAAAATCGATGAGTTCAAAAACTGTTTTGAGCAGTGGAAAAAGCGTCTCGATAGGTGTGTTGCATCAAAGGGAGAGTACTTTGAGGTGACTGAAGTTTAAACATGCACGAATAAATACACAATTTAAAAAAATAAATTCCAGCTTTTTGGGGTCTTCCCTCCTATTCAATTATCTGAAAATGCTATTCAATAGTTTCTTTTTCAGATACATATCCACATGAGGACAAGTCTTCTTCGTACACGTCAAACAATTTCAACTGCAAATAACTGAATGCAGAAGTAGATGTGAGAGTCCATCTGGTTCTGAAAACAGATATTAAAAGGTTGACAAAGCCGGTCTCGGTGGCTCAGCCTGTAATCCCGCGCCTTTGGGATGCTGAGGTGAGTGGATTACCTGAGCCCATGGGTTCGAGACCCTCCTGGGCAACTTGGCGAAACCTCATCTCTATAATAAATCAAAAAATTAGCCGGGCATGGTAATGCGCGCCTGTAGTTCCAGCTACTTGGAAGGCTGAGGTGGAAGGATCACCAGAGCCCAGCAGGTCGAGGCTGTGGTGGCCGGGAGCGGCCACTGCACTCCAGTCTGGGCGACAGAGTGAGACTCCAACTCAAAAAAAAAAAAAGGTTGACAAAACTGCAAAACAACGCCACTGTTCTAAGCTTTTTATTTGGGAGATACATTTTTCATAAAATGTTATTGATATTAGCATGTAATGAGTCTGCTATTTTTATTTTATTTTTTTGAGGTGGAGTCTCACTCTATCGCCCAGACTGGAGTGCAGTGGCACGCTCCTGGCCACCGCAGCCTCGACCCTCTGGGCTCCGGCGATCTTTCCACCTCAGCCTTCCAAGTAGCTAGAACTACAGGCATGCACTACCACACCCAGCTAATTTTTGATTTACTGTAGAGACGAGGTCTTGCCAAGTTGGCCAGGTAGGTCTCGAACCCATGGGCTCAGGCAAGCCAGTCACCTCGGCCTCCCAAAGTGCTGGGATTACAGGCTGAGCTACCGAGGCCGGTGAGGCTGCTATTTTTAAATGGATATTTTAAAACTTTGTTCTAACTTCCAATATGGTATTAATATCACCCATATAAGCCAAATCTCCCTGGGGGGTCCTCAATAATTTTTGACAGTGCTAAGGGGTCCTGAGACCATTAAGTCTGAGAACTGCTGTTATACATACCCATAGGATGAAATCAGAGAAAAAAAAATTTTTTTAAGGAGACAAAGAAACAGATCTATAGTTATTATTTATGGGTTCAAACATTGGCTGCTGAAAACAACCTTTAGAAAGTCACGCAGTAGCCGGGCTCGGTGGCTCAGCCTGTAAACTTGCGCCTTGGGAGGCTGAGGTGAATAGACTGCCTGAGCCTGCGGGTTCGAGACCCGCCTGACCAACTTGGCGAAACCTCATCTCTACAATAAATAAAAAATTAGCCGGGCATGGTAGCACATGCCTGTAGTTCCAGCTACTCGGAAGGCTGAGGCAGAAGGATCGCTGGAGCCCAGCAAATCGAGGCTGCAGTGGTCGGGAGCGGCCAATGCACTCCAGTCTGGGCGACAGAGACTCGCACTCAGAAAAAAAAGAAAGCCATCCAGTTAAGTGGTGACGTTGTGGGAGCCACCACTATCTTCACATTTGCAGAGGGCACTGACGGCTTGACAGAAACGTTCAGGAGAGCATCAGAGCTGGATGCAGAACACGCCGCATCTCAAACCACTCAGACAGAAGACGCCTACGCCTCACGTAACTGCTGATGACTCTAATGAAATAAAAGTGGCTTAACGATGACAGAAACACTGCAGACGCAAGCAAACAATTAGAATGCAATAAAAATGGCAAAGCCCAAGCTCTTCAAAAAGCACATTATTTTCTACATCTAGTATTAAGAATGTGAAACTTAATACATAGCATTAGTCTATCCCATCTGTATTTCTAAAAGCTTATACATCCAGGCTGGCCACTCTCCCCGCGCCTCATTTTTTCTCAGGGGACAACAGGGGACTGAGCCTGGGATTCGGTGGCCTGATATTTGAACCCACACAAGAGCTTGCTCAAGGTCACACAGCTAGAATTCCCACCCAGTCTGAATCACACACAAGGTCCTATTTCTTTTTTTCTTTTTTTTGAGTTGAAGTCTCACTCCTTCGCCCAGGCTAGAGTTATGCAGAAGCACGCATGCTCACGGTCATCCCACTGTTGACCTTCTGGGCGCCAGCGAATAGCCGGAACTAGACACGCGCTACCATGCCTGGCTATTTTTAAAAATTTTATTGTAGAGATGAGGTCTCGCCCAGTTGCCCGGGCTGGTCTCAAACCTGCGGGCTCAGGTAATTCACTTGCCTCAGCCTCCCAAAGTGCTGGGATTACAGGCTGAGCCACCGAGCCCGGCCACAAGGACCTATTTCTGACTCCTTGTATATAATATTCCAAAACAGCAAAACAATCGACGGTGTTAGAAGTCAGCCAGCATTTACCTTGGGGGCAGAAAGTCCCAGAAAGCCCACGGGTGACACCCAATAGCAGTGTAGAATCCATTGCTGGATACCCCCAAATCTTCTCCTTTGGTAGAAGAAAAACCTGAGGCCCACAGGAAAGTAGTGACTAGATTTGGTAAACAGCCCGGACAGGGCGGCAGCCAGGGTCCCTGACCCAGGGCCCACTGCTCAGCCACTTTCTGACGACTGTCTCCCAAAACTTGCTTCCTCCTTGAACAAGTTCACATGCTTCTGCTCCTGATCTGTCAAGCCAGGGACAAGTGACATAGCAGAACCATCCAGAGAAGCCATGGGCACCAGGACGCACAGGTCCTGGTTGCAGGCACCCCACTTCCTAGCTCCAGCCCACTGTCTCCAGTAGGGACCGAAATCTTTTGTTTGTCAGACCCAATTTTTCAAGAGATGCTAGAAATTTTATTTTTGAGTACAGCCTCTTGATTTTAAGCATTGTTAATTTTAGTTAAAACACAGTTCACCAGGTTTTGTTATCTGGACTAAGGAATCTCCTTTTCTCTCCTTTTTGGTGATCTTTAAACATGGTGCATTTGAAACACATCTAACTGTCCCAAAGGTAAGTCTCAGAGTTCTTTTCTTTTTTTTTGAGTCAGTCATACTCTATTGCCCAGGCTGGAGTGTAGTGGCACACTCACAGACACCACAGTCTCGATTTCTTGGGCTCAGGTGATCCTTCTGTCTCTGACTCCTGAGTAGCTGGGACTACAAGTACGCACTACCACGCCTGGTTAATTTTTTGATTTTTTGAAGAGAGGGGGGAATCTTGCTATGTTGCCCAGACTGGTCACGAACTCCTGGCCTCAAGTGATCCTACTGCCTCAGCCTCTCAAAGCACCAGCAAAACGGGTCCTTGAAATCAGCAAGTTCTTAGCAGGAGCTGCTGGGTGCAGGGAGGACATCAAAGTGTAGGGAGTTGCAGGAGTCACTCAAAAGGAAAAATGCGGCCCGATGGCATTATCTTCATCAGCTGACTGTCCTCTGTCCCAGCAGCTATGCCATTTGGCAGACCGGTCTGCTCCCTCACTGGATCACAAGACTTGCCAACGGCAGCTGGGTACACGCAAGTGCCTTACGGCGCTGCTTGACAAGGCCCGTCACTCATGAAACCGTTTGTAAAAGTCACAGTGTGTGTCCCGAGGGCACCCCAAATTCCCGATTGGGAGGAGGCTCTGTCACAGCAGGTGTTTCTTCAGGACGCATCGTGAAGATGAGGGCCATGGAAATCAGTCTCCTTGTTACAAAGGGAAGATGGCTGACCCAGCAGGCTTACAGCGAGGGAGGTGGCAGCATTCTCCACTGGAACAAGCAAGCCGGCTTCATGGCATGTCCCTCGCAGAGCCAGAGGTTAATTAAAGAAATATCAAACTCTGTTCCAGCCCAGAACACTCAGGTATTCAGAGAAGAAGTGGAGTGACATTAAGATGCAAAAAATCACAGCACCAAGGCAGCACGTGATGGAGGATTTTGCCATGCACTTCGTCTCTCTTCTCTATCTGAGCTCTCTAGAACAGCAGCTGTGGAAAATTGCTTCCCACCTTATGTCTGGTCTTCCACGGAAAGTCCTTTGTGAAGTGCCTCTGGCTTTATCCTCATCATCTGTGCACTTAACCTCGCAGAGAATGAGCAGAAGTCACATGTTCGCCCGGTGCCTCCACGGTTTTCAACACCTTCGCGAGGAGTAGGCTGTGGAGTCCACCTGCAAATTAAACACGTTGCAGCCATGCTGGAGACAGCTGGCCCTCGCGTGTTTTAACTAAGGAGCTGGCTCCGGCAACCTGGGGTTACCTGGACTTGTTTGATCAAACATGTACCTTTTCTTTTTTTTTTTTTGAGTTGGAGTCTTACTCTGTCACCGCAGCCTCGACCTGCTGGACTCTGGCGATCCTTCCGCCTCAGCCTTCCAAGTAGCTGGAACTACAAGCGCGCGCTACCACGCCTGGCTAATTTTTTTTATTTATTGTAGAGATGAGGTCTCACCAAGTTGCCCAGGCGGGTCTTAAACCCACAGGCTCAGGCAATCCACTCACCTCAGCCTCCCAAGGCGTGGGATTACAGGCGGAGCCACCAAGCCTGGCTCAAACATGTACCTTTTCAAAAATGACTCCTTCTTTGGGGTTCGCCATTGATATAGATGAATTCTCAAAGGCCGTGGGGTTTGAGTTTGTATTACCCAGATTTCACTGCTCTAAATGTACAGTCTGAGCACGACGGTGTTGAAACATGGGTTTCTTATTTCACCACAGGCATAAATGAGAAACTAAATAATAAACAGTGTGTGGGGAGGTACATTTTCCCTCATTCCTATCAAAAGGAAGGCAATACTGTGTTTCTTCTTACATATTCTCTGCAAAATCCCTGCAGCTCATGCAGGCCATGAGGGTGAGACAGGACATGGGGGAAGTCTGGCCCAGGGATGACACGGGTCAGGACTTGGGCCCAGATCCCGAGTTCCCATCACTTTCAGTTCTCCCTGTAACCTATTGTTTATTTTGGAATAAACAATAGGTTACAGGGGGAACTGAAAGTGATCGGGACTTGGCCCCAGCTTAGAGTGAGAAAAAATTCAACAATAAAGCATTTGCTAAGGCCTGTGGGGCGTCCTCTACCACACTGGGCATTTTTATACGGTGCCATTTCTTGAAGAATTGAAAGGTTTTACTTAAAAAAAAAAAAAAAAACACTTATTTCTTGTGTGACTATTAAGAATGCTTCCAAAATATCAGAGATACCAGCTGTGCTAGGCAGAATAACACCCTCTGCCCCCACCCAGCCCAAGATGCCCATGTCCTAATCACCAGAACTTGTGAATATGTGAATATAATGTGACAAAGGGGAGGTAAGGTTGCAGATGGAATTACGGCTGTTAATCAGCTGACCTTAAGACTATCCTGGCTTACATGGGTAGGTCCGGTGTCATCACAAAGGTCCTTAAAAGACTGCAGAGGCAGAAAAGTCGAGTCACAGAGACATGGAAGGTGCTGCACTGCTGGTTTTGAAGACGGAGGGGATCATCAACCAAGGAATGTGGCACCTCCGGAAACCAGTAAGGGCAAGGAGACGGCTTCTCCCTTAGGGATGCAGTTCTGTGGGTACCGCGATTCAACCCGGCAAGACATATTCTGGACCTCTGTTCTCCAGAAAGCAACGTGATTCATTTGTGTTGTTTTAAGCTACTAGGTTATGGCAGTTTGTACAGCAGCCACAGGAAATAAACACGCCACTTGTATTAATACTGCTATCAGTCTCTAAATACCAGTTTCCCTCTTGCCTCAGTGTCCCTAACGTTACACAACACGGTCATCTCTCCCCTGCCACCCACACGCATCTGAAGGGCTCGAGCGCATGCCTGCTGCTGCCTCCCCTGGTATCGCCCAGCACATCAAGCCGAGCGTACCCTCCCAAATGACAGGACTGAGCATCCTCCGAGGCCAAGATCCCTCCTGCTCACTGGCTCTGCTGAGTATGTCATGTTTGGTTCGTGGGAACCAAACACTGAGACGTGAGGAGTCTGGGAGGGTGCATGTGACAGAACGCAGGCTGTCCTCAGGAATGGTATGTGGGACAGGCTGGTCAGTGAAAGCAAATCATATCCACGATGCCTCTGAGTGTGTGTCCTTAAAATTTATTGATGGGTTTCCCACAAGGACTGCAGTCAAAGAATCTCTCAGCCAAGTTCACTCTGAGAGAAATCGGTGGTGCAGGTCACTCGCCACCGCCCGGTCCCGGTGCTTCTCCTGCAGGGGCGTCAGCTACAGGAATCTTATCCCAGCTCCAAACTGCACGCCGTCACATATCCTGAAAAGAAAGGACAAGTTAGCTGTGGTGTCCCACTCTGCCACCCAGCCATGTTCACAGCTCCGTAAGCGTGCACCTCTCAGGAGCACCGCTGGCAGCTCTGCCCACAGCAGGGCCTCCTCCGCCCTCCTGCTGTCTGCCTGGCCTCACCCTTGCTGGCCCCTGCTGCTTCCTCCTTGGCTGGTTAGCAATCAGCCTCTGGAGGGTGGAAAAGGGAAAGAAACAGAGACAAATCCTCCTGCAGTGCTCACTCCTCACCTCCTTCGTGCTCCCCCAACCCTGACCAGGAGGATGGAGAGGGCAGGGAAAAGAGGAGGAAACGGGGAGGGGAAGAAGCAGCAGGACAAAGGTGGGTAGGGAGGATGGTGGGGAGACTGGGAGGTGGCAGAATGCAAGGGCTACCCAGACCCAGAAGGCTGGGGCCTAGGAAGATGGCAGTGTCTATAGCCCCACAGAGGCTGACCACCTTTGTGGGGCTATAGACACTCTTGACCCAGGAAAGGACGCAGAGGTCATATCAGCTGCAACATCTGCTACAAGCTGACACACTGCACGTGTGTTTCCATGCACTGATGAGAATCTGCTGACAGACTACTGAGCCTGTTTCCAGATGAGCCAACGGGCTCAGGTCCCACAGTGGAGAAGTGACAGGACTCTGGACCCAGGCTCAGGAGCAGCCACAGGCCTGCTTCTCTGGACACACAGCGCTGCCCTGGCCTCGCTGAGGCTGCACAGCTGGGCACCCTGCCTGTGATGGTATGCTTGCAGAGCCTCTGTCGACCTGGAGCTGTGCTGGGGAAGACCTATGCTGCATACCTGGGACAACGCAGCCTCCCTCACCTGGGATCTAAATCCCCCAGGGAAAGTGATACTCAGCATCCCAGACAGCATGTTGGCAAGCTGTGGCAATTTCCAGAAAAGACTGGCCAACAAGAATGGCTCCTTCACTCAGAAAAGAATTGACACTTCTATCATCATGACACGTGTGCCCTTGCATGATCTGAGGATCTGTAGCACTTAAAAACTGGCAGGATCTTTTTTCTTTTTTCAATCTTACTCTGAGCAAGAAAACAAAACATCAGATCCATGAAGAGATTCAAGACAGATCCTCACTAATGTCGCAGCCAACCTCCTGAAGGCCAAGGGTGCTCGGTGCTCATTTGCCAACCACAGCAGCAACAGATGCCAAAGTCTTACTCCATCTCCCAGCCTAGAGGACAGTGGTAAGATCATAGCTTACCTCAAATCCCTAGGATCAAATGATCCTCCTGCCTCAGCCTCCTGAGTAGCTGGGACTACAGATGCATACCACCTTACCTGACTAAATTTTAATGTTTTTTTTTGTTTTTTTTTTGTAGAAACGGAATCTGCTTTGTTGTCTAGGTTGGTATCAAACTCCTGGCCTCAAGGAATCTTCCCAATTCAGCCTTCAAAAGTGCTGGGATTACAGGCATGAGCCTCCACGCCCAGCCATAAACCACACAAATGTCCTTAAGAGGAAAGAATCCAAGTCAAAACATTGACTGCATTTGTGCCACTTAGTTGTGTTCAGGCCTAAATGGTTTGTTTTTATATTTTTTACTACCAGCTCTGTGAAAGTGCCCTGTGCCTACATTCACTATTTAGAAATATGCCTGAAAATAAGCTACCAGCTAAAAAATAAGTCAAGCTCTTGGCTTGCCTTATATAATCCAGAAAACAAGCAGGCATTACAATACAAGCTCGTTCACTCTAACCACATTAGTCAACTTTAAAACACATTAGGCAACTTTACAACCACAGGTTTATTTGTGGAGACCATATAAACATGTCTCAGAAAAAAGTATCTGCTACAAGCATGCCAAGTGCTGTTGCAAAGTTGCACAAGGCCAGAGCCACTGAGCCTCAGTACCCGAGACAGCCTCAACAGCACCTTCTGATGTGTGCCACTGGGCTAGGCCTAGGGCCAAGCACATCCCCAGTGTCTCTCCTTCCCCACTGCCACGGCCTTGGTGCAGCCCCGGAGGTGGTATCCCAGCCCTTCTAAGCCAGCACTGCCAGGGCCAGCACAGGCCTAGAGGAGGGCCACGCCCACTGCACCCAAGGCCCTTGCGCCCCATCTTGGGCATCTCCAACAGGCTCTCATGTATAACACCAGGGGCTGTGCTAGAACTCAGTGGGAGAACAAGGCAGATAAAGCCCTGAACTCAAAGACCACAGCATGTACCCAAGGGGGGAAAGGCCAAGTAGGGCTGGAAGGCAGCGCGGTGGTAGCGGAGTCCTGCCTCCCCCGGCGGATCGCTGCTCTGCCCGCACGGGCCCACAAGCCCACTCGCACAGCCTTGCTGCTGCCTTCTTTGGCCAGGGGCATCCTCCCTGCCTGCCTTCTGTGAGTCCCCGGCTGCCCTTCAGGAAGCTTCAGCACAGGGGCCAGCCCCTCAGGAGGCCCTGTCAACGCCCTCCCGGCGCAGATGGTCGGCTTTCTTGTCGCTGCCTGCTACTAACTGTGAGTCGCTCTCCCAAGCGAGTCTGCCTGAGTCATCACTGGCTCTCCAGAGACTGCACTCCTCAGACGCAGAGTGGTGGGACACTGTTAGATACAGAGGCAGCTGCGCCATCAATCACCTCCAGGACACGAACTGGCAAACACTTCAAAACTGCTTCCATTTTTGTAAAGGCCTGGAATCCTAATTATAGTGTGCCTGAGTTAACTAAGGGGGAAATCTATGGAGGATTTCTGCACACATAATTCCCCATTCTGCCAGTTACCTAGTTTGGAGATGAAGATTCAATCTGGCAGCATCACTCAAACCTCACACAATTCCAGTATTGATGATAAACTTCAAACAAAGCCATACACTAAGCAAAGGTGACTTCCACCTTCAAGGGTGCCAGGCTGACCCTGTACAGAGTTCACTGTCCCCAGCAAACAGCCTGCAGCCACAATGGCAGCATGCAGTAGAAGCCCGGCCTGGGGGCAGAGGCACTTCCTTAAGGCCTGGTCTTTTAAATGTCACGTGCACAGGATGCTTCTTATTTTGAAAATAATCTCTGAAACATATTTTTCAGATTTAACCCAAGGAGAGAGAGGCAACACTGAAAGATAGATGTAACAATTTTCTGTAAAAAATATTTCAGAAAGGGAAAAATCAACAGCTCCTAAAAGCAGCGCTGACCTCTCAGGGCACACTGACACCCAGTGGTCCCATACAGTACTGCAACTACAGTGGCTGCAGCATGGGCCGCTCAGACCCAGACAGGTATGTGGAGAGGAGAGCAGAGAGGGGGTCCAGAGCAGCAGGCAGTGTGTCAGAACTGTGGCATCTGGAGCCCACCCGAGACTGAAGGAGCGGGAGTCTGCCTTCAACAAGATTCCCAGGGGCCTCGTCCCAGAGAGAGAAGCGCCGGCTTAGACAGCTTCACCATCCATCCTTGTCCCGACTTAACCAGGTATCGGTGCAGACGCGTGACAGCTCCTCTGGTGCTACTCGCAAAGATCCAAATAAGCACCTGGTTGTTAAGTCAGGGAGACCAATGTTCCCACTGGGGATGGGAATGAGGGTTTTGTAGAAAGAAACCCGCACAAATAGCCTCTCACTTGCTGAGAACTGCAGGGGTGTGGGGAGTTATCTAACACACAATCTTGCTCTAGGAAAAAGAGTGCCCATTTTTTCACATTTTACTATCTCTGAAGTCCAGATGCATCACCCCATCCATGGTTTGTCACAAACTCTCAGTCCAGTGGCAGCCACACAGCGATGATGTGAAGGGGAGGGGAAACCCTCCTGCAGGAACTCTGTTCCCTTTGGATGTGAAAAGTTGGCCACAAAGGGTATTTCAGCAGCCACAAGGAAGATTCCTGACAACCAGCCAGGCAGTGCCCTAAGTGCTTGGCATGCACTGATTCATTTTGTTCTCAAAGCTGCAAAGTAGTCACTATCATTAATGTTCATTTTCTGGACATGAAAATAGAGACCCAGAGAGGTTAGGTAACTCACCCTGGGTCACACAGTCAAATAGAGTGGCTAAGCTGGGACTCAAGCCCAGATAGAGATCCAGAACACACACATGCAGTCTGTGCGACTAAACCCAGCTTTTGCTTTGTGTCAAGAACAGGCAAGGTGTAGAAGGTCATTAGAGCAGCCACCGCCATCTG
The DNA here is from genome assembly GCF_000164805.1 of Carlito syrichta. Classification (NCBI taxonomy): domain Eukaryota; kingdom Metazoa; phylum Chordata; class Mammalia; order Primates; family Tarsiidae; genus Carlito; species Carlito syrichta. The sequence continues at coordinate 318,089 of NW_007231750.1, read as the reverse complement.
TGAAGGTACTGGAAAGTCCTATCATCACTAGGGAACCACAGCAGCCTGGCAGCCCCTGCCATGCCCCAGATGCGGAACAGATGTTGAATCAGCCTTGCAGCAGGAGTGGGAAGAGCAAATTCTACTGAAGTGATAACTAAATAGGGTCTAAACGACAGACACAGAGTAACAGGCTTTGTTAAATGCTTGCTAAGGTAGCTACCCTCTAAAAAGCACCATCACCTGCTATGCTGAAGTGGAAGACACAGAAAGTAAAACAATACAGAGTTTCCTTAAACCAGGTTTAAAACCAGGTTATGGCTCAAACAGCATCACAAGTTGGCAACAGAAAGGCAGACACAAAAATGAACAGAAAAATTATAGCCTGGAGTACTGACTGAATAATCCTAAAACTAATAAGAGACAAAGTCCTAACCCCTAATGTGATGGTATTTGGGGCAGGATATTTGGGAGGTGATTAGTTTGAATGAGGTCACGAGAGGTTAGAACCCTCAGGAGAAGAGACAACAGGGTGCTTGCCTGCCCTCTCCCTCCATGTGAGGACATGGTGACAAGGCTGCTGTCTGCAAGGCCAGCAAGAAAGCCCTCATCAGGAACCCAATCTGACTACACCCTGGTCTTGGATTGTGAGAATGTAAATATCTGTTATTTAAGTCACTCAGTCTACGGTAATTTGTTATGGCAGCCTTAGCTGATGCACACTACCATGAAAATACCTCTGGATTTCTTAAAATTTAAACAATACATGTAAGAAATGAATTTAATTTCCATAAAGGTAAATGGTCGTACACTGTAATATTTAGCACATCCTTTCTTAATAACATAAGTGGTGGAAAAAGGCCAAGATGGTGGCTCCCTCTGAGGCAGAGAAGAGGCTCTGGCGATGGAGTCCTCTGTGGCCAGGAGGAGTCCCCGGCCAGCAAAGCCAACCACTCAAAACATTGCCTTGTGTTTTTAGCAAGCAGGACCAACAGTGCCTTGTCAATTGCTCCAGCCAGACCCTCGCAGGGGCTGGGACAATAATCACAAAGGGTCTGAGGGAGCGGGGTGGGAACACTTCACATCTTTCCTTCCAAACTGAATGAAGAAAAACCTAATGAAGGAAAGTCCATATATCCTCATTCCTTTGTTAACTATTCAACTTCTCTCATAACCTTGAACCGTAAAAGCCACTGATGAAATTAACCACATCCAAAACAAAATAAAATTACTGGAGAGTATGAGTAATTGTGGAAAATAGCTCCCAGCACGTACCTGTCACCCCCCTGCACTCCCATAGGGATGCAGTAATTAAGCTCCAGCCGTGCGATGTTCCCAAGTCTGAGGACGATGCCAGCTCCGTAAGACCAGCGGATGTACTCAGCCAGCTTGCGGATGTGAGCTTTGGGGCCCTCCCCTGAAAAAGAAAGATGTGTGAGCCATTCTTTAGAGCTGTCCTCAGACAAGCCCGACTCTCTCCCTGGCTGTGCCCTATGGCAATTTTTAAGGCCAGGCCTAGATATTCAAGGAGGACGCATGAAGTAGCATTAAGACCCAAATCAAGAAAGGGCCTGGGCCCATACTTACTGTCCTGGATAAGCCAAGCCTTCTCAGTTCTTTGGTCTGGTATATTCTGTTCCCTTTGCCTAGAATGGCTGTTCACCCTCCCCTGACTACCTGGGAGAAGCCTCACTCCAAGTCTTAGCTCTAGGGGTCTTGTTTTCTTAAAGCTTTCCATCACCTCCAGCTGAATACATTTGCTGTGAGTCTCCTCTGGACCTGAGTGCTCTCAACCCTACTCAGCTGTGGCCACAATGACTGGTATATATAGTAAGTGCTCAAGACATGTTTGTTGAATAAATAAATACATCAATTTTCCTTGCCAAGAGCATTCAATAATTGTTTTTCTTGCAGGCTTCATTCGTTCAACCAACAACTTAATTCTGGACATCACACTAAATGTTGTAGGAAGTTTTTTATTTTTTGAGTTGGAGTCTAACTCTGTCGCCCAGACTGGAGTGCTGTGGCCGCTACCAGCCACCGAAGCCTCGACCCGCTGGGCTCCAGCGATCCTTCCGCCTCAGTCTTCCGAGTAGCTGGAATTACAGTACCATGCCCGGCTGATTTTTTGATTTATTGTAGAGATGAGGTCTCACCAAGTTGCCCAGGCGGGTCTCGAACCCGCGGGCTAAGGCAAGCCACTCACCTCAGCCTCCCAAAGGCGCGGGATTACAGGCTGAGCCACGGAACCCGGCTTGTAGGAATTTTTAAAAGGCACAGTCTCTAAATTTAAAGACTATGTAATCTAACAAGACAGATACCTATTTGTGTACTGCACTTTTAAACATAAAAACAACTTTATTACATTGGTTTCTTTAATGGTGCAAATTTTACCATAGTTGAGGTTGCAGAGGTTTCCTGCATTGAGAAAAAAGTGTGTTCGGAAAAGTTCTCCAAAGCCGCCCTGGCCTGGTCGGAAAGGTAACGGGGTATACAGGTGCAGGCCACCAGCCCAGTATGCTTCTCCTCCTAAGTAGTCTCCTGTCAAGGAAGGGGCATCCAACAAAAACAAGGTCCGACAGATTTAAAATCGCATTCACTTTCCATAATTTACAGAGGCAAGATTAATGTCCTACACATAATACCACAGGGTGCTCTAGCTTTGTGCTCAAGTTGTTCTAACTCCTGATGTTGCTGGCCTCATTTTAAATAATCTTTCTTTTTCTCCTGGTTTGTTTTAAAATTTGATTTAACTGAGAAAAAAAAAGCCAATGTAATTAAGGAAAGAATGAACACAGTAATTTATCTTATCTGTAAAATGCTTGAAATAAAAAAGTGAGCCTCATGAAAATCACTTTACCTGCAAATGTAGATTACCTAATCGCTTCCACCTGGAAAATGAAATGCATTATTTTGCAAAAGTTTCAAGACAGGATACAGAGAGACAAAATGCAGAAAACGTCTCTGCGGTTTCTGGAACTGGCTGCACACATTGTTAATCAAAAGGCACGGACTACCTACCACCCACTACACAGGAAAATAGTGACCTGGCTCAAAGTCTCTAGAGAAGAGACTATTTTTTAATGGTTCATGGCCACTTGGATTTAGGTTACTTTTGCCAAAATTCAAGACTATCCACTGAGAGCATATATTTGCATTATTTCTAAAACGGCTCCTATTCAATCCATTTTAAACAATAAATAGCCATAACATTAAAGCAACAGAAACCCCTCCAACCCTGATGTTTATACTTTGTTGCAAAGTACTATTTATAAAGTGTCTTAGTCCTCGCTAATACAAAATGACAGCCATGAAAAAGAAAAATATTGGATGTTGCCAAGATTAACCTCAAAGAATGAACTGCTGATTCATTTGAAGACCTCAGTTCCTCACAATTCAGAGGATGAGGTAGCAAAGAGACTTCATCATCTCCTTAATCCCTTTAAGTGCTCAAGTTCTAAAGGGAACAAAGAATGAACAAACAGGACACCAACTGTTGTTTTGTTGTTTCCCAGAAGCTGCCCCTCCTTTCTTTTCTCATTTTATTCTCACCATAAAAGTAACATACTCATTGTGGAACATCTGATCAACACAGAGAAATGAGGAAAAAATGAAAATGTTTTAGTTTTCTACCATTCAGAGATAAACAGCTAACATCCTGGTATTCTTTCTTCCAGGGAATTATAATGTATAATGTAAAATTAAATAAGTAAACAACATGTGGCTCATTTTAAATATATAGTTTTCAGTCTTCATACATTGTAAGCACTTTCTCCTAATGCTTCTTTTAAAATGTGATTTTTCATGACTGAATAATAACAAAGATGCACCAAAATTAAACTATCCATCGTTCTTCTGTTGTCATACTGGGTTCTAACTTCATCATGGACATTAACCTTCAATGAGTTTTCTTGCACACATTTTCAAACTTTTTTTTGAAGTATACATACAGAAAAGGATACACATCCTAAGTGTACAGCTCAGTGAATTTAACACTCAGTGAATTTAACACACTCACACAACTCACACCAGACTGAGAAAAAGAGTGTGCCCAGCACGCAGACCTTGTTGCCCCTTGTAACCACTACTCGCCACTCACACGAAGTACAGTCATGGCCCTGTCTGTTAACAGCATGGGTTAGTCTAGCCTGTCTCCAAACAGGTGGAATCATACAGTATGCACTCCTTTGGGTCTGCCTTTTTTTTTTTTGCATAACATGTTTCTGAGATTTAGTCATGCCACCATTTAGTCAGTGGTTGTAAGTTATTCTTTCTCATTGCAATGGAATATGTCACTAATTATTTGTCCTTTTACTGCTAATGGTCATTTGGGTTCCCAAGGCTTTTGATACATCAAATTACTTTCATAAAATGTTATGGCAATTTACATCCTTGCCACAGAATCTTGCCAACTGCATCAAGGTAATAACTGGAGTATCATTGTGTTTTATTGTCCAGGTAAGTAGAAGACTTCTAAATTCTCATATAGTCAGCATATCATATTTGCTTATAATAAAAAAAGAATAAAACTATCAAAAAATTAATTACTTTCCTAAAGAATTAAGTATTCTAAAAAAGTGAAAATAATCTATAAAAATATACAAACATTTATGCAGTGTGCAATCATTGCATTGGCCTTTGAAAAGTATTTATTCCCATAAAAATACACTGTTACAATGTTATGAGGGTGGTGAGGAAAACAGGTTAAAAAACAGTATGTAAGCAAAATAAAGAGCAGAAAGACATGTATGTTTAAAGCCTGAAGGCAATGTAGAACAAAACATTTATACATGTTCTCTCTGGGTAACTACGGGTCATTTTCTTTCTTTTTTTTTTTTTTTTACTTAGATATATTTTCTCATTTTTCTACAGTTATCTCAATAAATATTCTATGACTGCTGTGTGATAAATTCTGTTAGGTGCTATTCTCACTTCTGTGAGAGATGAATGTCTATTATTATAATTTAAAGAAACAAATACATGGTTTCAAATACTAGACAAGACTACTATTGAGACTTGGCACAGTATGGGGAAAGGACAGACCTTCACTCTGTGGTCCAATGCTGTGCATGCTGAATCCACGGACACTTGTTGGTCCCCCAAGGTAAAACCTAAGACAAAATGGTACGTGTCAGAGGGAAGTCATTAGGTGAAAAACTACATCACCCACAGAATGTGCAGAACACAAACATCAGACTCACGGATTGCTGACATCATTTTCACATGGCAAAACATTTAAGAAAGACCAGGGGAGATGCACACGTGTATGGTGAACTTCATAAAAATCTAAACACCTAGCCAGATGCTTCAAACCTTTGGAGATGCAGGTGAGATACAAAACACAAAGAAAGACACCTAGAAGAGGAGGACCAGGGTCAACTGTCCACTACAGAGGACTGATCTGCTGCCCAGGAGAACTCCTTAGGCATTTGCTTTTCAGATCAGGCCTCCTATGGACTCAAAATGCAGTATCAAGTTAATAAAAGGAGGATACAAATTGTATAATTGTACGATCCCAGTATTACCAGAAATAATGCCAGAAAGAAAAATAGAATTATTGTCATTTTATGTATTTTCTGTAGTAATTTTTAATTAGGGAAAAAAGGCTTCTAATTTTAAAAAATGAACTATTCTTGTGTTGCCTAATGGATTGGATTATCACATTCTTTCAAACCATATCTGGATAAAATAAAAAGCAGGCATTAAAAATTAATTACTCAGAAGTCCTATCCACTTTCTGAAAAACTGAACGGCACATTAGAACTTGAATTTAGATTGTGATAATAACTAAAAGACATATTAAACTGACAAGGGAAGTCATGTGCAATCTTTCAGGCCAGGAGGATTCCACAGAGAAAATGCCAGCTGAGGCCCTCTGAGCCCTGCCGACCCCACCATGCCGCACGTGACTGCTGAGGGCACCCATGGATCTGAAACATCACAAAAGGAACAGGGTGCTGGTTCCTGCCAGATACAAGTTTTTATGAATTTATTCCTTTAACTTGAGTTTTAAGGTCTATAAATGTGCTTTTACTATTGGGGATTTCTTTTTTTTTTTGAGTTGGAGTCTCATTCTGTCGCCCAGACTGGAGTGCAGTGGCACGCTCATGGCCACCGCAGTCTTGACCTGCTGGGCTCTGGCGATCCTTCGGCCTCAGCCATCCAAGTAGCTGGAACTCCAGGCACGCACTACCATGCCCAGGTAGCTTTTGATTTATTGTAGAGACGAGGTCTTGCCAAGTTGCCTGGACGGGTCTCGAACCCATGGGCTCAGGCAATCCACTCGCCTTGGCCTCCCAAAGTGCTGGGATTACAGGCCGAGCCACCAAGCCTGGCCCACTACTGGGGATTTCTAAGCAAAGCTTTTCTGAATACCTGACAACATTAATTACAGATGTAGACAGCAAGCTCTATTTTTTAAAAAGATGATAAATCACAGGAATTCAAAGAAATTCAAATACAGGAAGTATGTAACATATACCAAGTGTCCTAATCTCCAATTGGCCACCAGCACTGGAATGGTGGCTGACTTCCCAGGCCTTGGGAACTACACTAGCCAACACATACATGCACTCTGAAGTTTTGCCCCCTAATCAGAAAAGGATCAACTAAACATACTCATGTGCAAAATTTTAACTCATGAACACATATCTCACCACTTAAAATAATTATACAGACTTCCTTTAGAATGACTGGGCTAAAATTTTATCATTTTCCTACTAGTGGACTTATATATGGTAGTTAAAAAAAAATTTGCCATTTATCAACAATGATATGATGGACATCCTTGTACATATACATCTTTGCACACTTATAAAAGTATTTTTGTAAATTAGAATCATGGAAGTGAAACTGTTAGGTCTCAGGCTTTATAAGTTGTTTTTTTTTTTGAGTTGGAGTCTCACTGTGTCGCCCAGACAGGAGTGCAGTGGCACGTTCCCGGCCACCACAGCCTCGACCTGCTGGGCTCCAGCAATCCTTCTGCCTCAGCCTTCCAAGTAGCTGGAACTATAGGTGCGCTACCACACCTGGCTAATTTTTTTGATTTACTGTAGAGATGACGTCTCGCCGAGTTACCCAGGCGGGTCTCGAACCCGCGGGCTCACACAATTCACTCACCTTGGCCTCCTGAAGTGCGGGATTATAGGCTGAGCCACCGAGCCCGGCCAAGACTTTATAAACTTAAAACTTTTATACTTCCAAACTACCAACCAAAAAGACTGAGCCAGTTTAAGTTAAAACAATATTTTAATAAAAGCAGGGTGGAAAAAAGGTTTCTTGCCCTAGAGGACAATGATTAGTACTTCAAAGCTACAAGTAAGGGCAACCCCTTCCGAGCTTTTCTGTCCTTTCAATAAATCCTGCTTTCTAAAAAAAAAAACAAGTACAACGTCATACCCTGCTGGTAGGAGTATATACTGCAGTAAACTTTCTAGAAAGTAGGATCTAGCAATAGTATGAGCCTTTAAGACAGTAATCCCACATTTAGAAATCTCTTCTCAGAAAACAAAATAAACAACAAATTATTTACAAAGTCATTATTCACAGTGTTATTTACAAAACTCACCAAGTTAGAAATCAATGAAATACCAAAAAAATATGAGGCAGGCTAAAAATTAGGGCATATGCAAGTAATAAAACATTACATAGCCGGGTGCAGTGGCTCATGCCTATAACCCCAGCACTTTGGGAGGCTGAGGCAAGAGGATTGAACTCAGGGGTTCAAGAACAGCCTGAGAAACATGGTGAGACCTCGTCACTACAATAAATAAAAAAAATTAGCCAGGTGTGGTGGTACATGCTTGTGGTTCCAACTCCTTGGAAGGCTGAGGTGGAAGGATCACCTGCCCAACAGGTTGAGGCTGTGGTGGCCGTGAGTGTGCCACTGCACCCTGGCCTGGGTGACAGAGTGAGACTTCCACTCAAAAAATAAAAATAAAAATAAGTAAATAAATAATTTTATGCCATTAAAATGCTGCGTATGACTGGTGCAGTAGCTCATGACTGTAATACCAGCACTGTGGGAGAAGGAAGTGAGAGGATTGCCTGAACCCACAGATTTGAGACCAGCCTGGGCAACATGGTGAGATCTCATTTCTACAGTAAATCACAAAAATTAGCTGAGTGTGATGGTGCACACCTGTAGTTCCAGCTACTTGGAAGGCTGAAGTGGAAGGACGGCCTGAGCCCAGTAGGTCAAGGCTGCAGTGGCTGTGAGCTTGCCACTGCACTCCAGCCTAGGCGACAGAGTGAGACTTGACTCAAAAAAAAAGAAAATGCTGCTTATGAAGAATTGTTCATAACTTTTGGTGAATGATTTCTCTATAATTTCTTTAGGTTTCTCTACTTTTATATTTCTGCAATAAATTTGTACTATATTCTTTTTTTTTTTTTTTTTTTTTT